>NC_048301.1:116040487-116049986 GCF_013100865.1 Trachemys scripta elegans
GTTTGGCCCTGGGCCTATCGGTCATATAAATGGTGTAAACAGAAAGACCAGGGTCTCTCAATGTGAGAATTCTGGAAACTCTAGAAATCAGCCCACGTATTTAGAAGCCTAAGCATCTAATGTAGGTGACTAACTTTAGGCAATTAAGTCAGAACATTTTGGCAATACAGTACACCAGGAGATTTAGGAGAAATGATCCTTATTCTCTGAAAAAGGTTTACATCTCTGCCTCAGAGGTTAGTTCATGTGTTTCAGCGCCTACAGAGTGGAATTGTGAAACTAATTGAAGGAGGAGAATGGGCTTGTTGCAATGTATATCAAATGTCAGTGTATAGAACATTGTTCTCTCTTGATATATAGGGCATTATTTCTGTGTAGGAAGCAATGTGTGTGGAGCATTGTTTGGGACACATTTTAATTCTTCCATGTTCTGGTTCAATATTTGCAGCATCCTGTTTTTTCAACCTCCTGAGGGATGACAAGTGAGGTGTGGGCAGCACAACACTGCTCATCCAGAATCACCTGTCTGGTGCCTTCCCTTTGTAAAATCAATATACTAATAAAATAAAATATTTTTTTTTTACTAATCTTTGCTTCTAGAGAGGTGTATCAAAATCTGGAAACATCAGAATAGATTTAGGAGTCATTTTTATTTTGAACTAAGAATTCAACCCTCAGTCCATAGCATTGAGGGTGTGAAAAGTGCAGAGCATGTAGGAAGGAGGTTATCCTGGAGATGTGTATGTCAGCTTCCAAGTTATTCAGAATTAAACTAAATTAACCACTCCATCAAGTTATTGCAATATTTCTCTTGGAATCTCCCCTAGTATGTGCCTCAGCTCCATTTTTTGTGTTCTTCTGCTAACTTTTTAATCAAGGTCCCTCTGCCACTTTCCAGAATTCACAGTTTAGTCAATAGCAAGTACCAACCAAGCTGCAACCAATAGCACATCACTTGAGTGTGATACGCAGAGGATGCCAACTGAAACAAAGATGTAATTTGACAAGACATCTATCAGGCAAAAAGGAGTAACATTTTGGTTAGCATGGGTTTCACATACTGAATTTTGACCTTCTGTTAGTGTCACATTGAATTAAATGTATGAAACTAGTTTTCTAATTGCTTCTTGCTTGGCATGTTCTCTTGTGATCTTTACGGCAAACTTTGTGTAAAAGTGTCAGGATCAAAAGTAAAGTTAACTAATTCAAACTTTGTGTTTGCCCCTCCTTAAGGGTGGGATACCATCAATATTGATTACTGTGAAAAGAGAAATTCTCACATAAGCATATTGATCAGTGTGGTGCTCACTGCTCTCCCTTCAGCATATCACCCGGATGAGAAATAATCTAGAAAAAACAGACAGGACTGAGAGGATTTAATGACAGCTTGCTTCTGTCTGGGTGTACCAATACAACTGTAAACTGAATCTGCTTAGAAGAAGCACCAAATCCTCTGGCCTGTTGACATAATGCTGCTATTTTGGCTTGTAATTTGGATTTCTACGTATCATCTCTAGTTTTAGTTGTAGACCCCCCCAGATCTGTGACCTAATCTGGCCTTCCAGTATAGATTATATCCAAGCATGATGGGATCACATTGGTCAGTGTAATGTAGGGCTCCAACAAACCTCGAGAGGCCATCTAGTCCAGCTCTCTGTGCTGAGGCAGGACAAAGTGTACATAGACCATCCCTGACAGGTGTTTCATAGAATCATAGAATATCGAGGTTGGAAGGGACCTCAGGAGGTCATCTAGTCCAACCCCCTGCTCAAAGCAGGACCAACCCCAACTAAATCATCCCAGCCAGGGCTTTGTCAAGCCAGGCCTTAAAAACCTCTAAGGATGGAGATTCCACCACTTCCCTAGGTAACCCATTCCAGTGCTTCACCACCTTCCTAGTGAAATAGTTTTTCCTAATATACAACCTAGATGCCATCACTACAACTTGAGACCATTGCTCCTTGTTCTGTCATCTGCCGCCACTGAGAACAGCCGAGCTCCATCCTCTTTGGAACCCCCCTTCAGGTAGTTGAAGGTTGCTATCAAATCCCCCCATCACTCTTCTCTTCTGCAGAGTAAATAAGCCCAGTTCCCTCAGCCTCTCCTCGTAAGTCATGTGCCCCAGCCCCCTAATCATTTTCCTTGCCCTCCACTGGGCTTTCTCTCTAATTTGTCCACATCCTTTCTATAGTGGGAGGCACAAAACTGGACGCAATACTCCAGATGTGGCCTCACCAGTGCCGAATAGAGGGGAATAATCACTTCCCTCAATCTGCAAGCAGTGCTTCTACTAATGCAGCCCAATATGCCGTTAGCCTTCTCAGCAACAAGGGCACACTGCTGACTCATATCCAGTGTCTCATATTTGTCTAATCTATTCTTAAAAACTTCCAGTGACAGGGATTCCACAACCTCATTTGGAAACCTATTCCACTGCTTAGCTATCCTTACAGTGAGAAAGATTTTCCTAATATCTAGATAAATCTCCCTTGCTGCAGATTAAACCCATTACTTCTTGTCCTACCATCTGCGGACATGGAAAACAATTGATCACCATCCTCTTTATAACAGCCCTTAACATATTTGAAGACTGTTATCAGGTCCTCCCTCAGTCTTCTTTTCTCAAGACTAAACATCCCCGTTTTTAAACCTTTCCTCGTGGTCAGGTTCTCTAATGTTTTATCATTTTTGTTGCTCTCTTTGGACTTTCTCCAACTGGTCCACAACTGTCCTAAAGTGAGGCACCCGAAACTGGACACAGAACTCCAGCAGAGGGCTCGCCAGGGCTGAATAGAGTGAGACAATTACCGTCCTTGTCTTACATTCACCACGCCTGTTAATACACCCCAGAATGATATTAGCCTTTGTAGCAACTGCATTACATTGTTGTGTCATGCTGTTTGTCAGCCCCTATAGCCCCCAGATCCTTTTCTACAGTGCTCCTACTGGGGGTTAGGGGATTGATTCAAATTCTAGAGCCCTTGTTTAGCATGCAAGTGGTAATGGAACAAATGCCTGTATTCTCTAGCACAGTGGTTCTCAACCAATGGTACATGTACCCCTGGGCGTACGCAGAGGTCTTCTAGGGGGTACATCATCTCATCTAAATATTTGCCTAGTTTTACAATACAGACAATGACTGGTTTATACTGCTCTATATACTATACACTGAAATGTAAGTGCAATATTTATATTCCAATTGATTTATTTTATAATTATATGGTAAAAATGAGAACATAAACAATTTTTCAGTACTAGTGTGCTGTGACACATTTCTATTTTTATGTCTGATTGTGTAAGCAAATAGTTTTTAAATGAGGTGAAACTTGGGGGTACACAAGCCAAATCAGACTCCTGAAAGGGGCACAGCTGTCTGGAAAGGTTGAGACCCACTGCTCTAGCAGAACAGTGTCAGGGTGGGGTGTCAGCCTTTGGCTCTTTCTGTTTAGAAGGCACTGTCAGCCAGGAGGCTGAACAGCACCAGTGGCCCTTTTCCCCACTTGGCTTCCCCAGAAGTGAGCCATGGTGGGGTGGAAAGCTGTTTGGCCCTGGACCTCATCTGCCTCACAGCAGCGAACAGTGGACATTGGCCAATGGTCTGGGAAATTAGCTCAAGTGGTAGAGCAAACGCCTTGCCTTACATGTGAGCATAGGTGCCAACTCCATGGGTGCTCCAGGGCTGGAGCACCCAGGGAAAAAAATTAGCGGGTGCTTAGCACCCACTGGCAGCCAGCTCTCCCCACCCCCAGCTCCTCCTGCCAACCAACTCCTCCACCTCCCTCCCAGTGCCTCCTGCCTGCCACAGTCAGCTGATTCACAGCATGTAGGAGGCTCTGGGAGGAGCGGGGTCGAGGCATGCTATGGGGAGGGGGCAGAACTGGGCGGGAAGAGGCAGGAAAGAGGTGGGATGGGATAAGGACAGGGGGAAGGGGTGGGCGTGGGGTCTGGAGTGGAGTGGGGGGTTCAGAACCCCCCAGGCCCGGAGAAAGCCTATGCATGTGACTGATAGCAGGAGCAATGGCCTCCCTGCAAGGTGACCAGCCCACATCCTTCCTTCCTTTTATCATAGAATCATAGAATATCAGGGTTGGAAGGGACCTCAGGAGGTCATCTAGTCCAACCCCCTGCTCAAACAGGACCAATCCCCAGACAGATATTTACCCCAGTACCCTAAATGGCCCCCCCGAGGATTGAACTCACAACCCTAGGGTTTAGCAGGCCAATGCCCCATCCCCACAGTACGCAGGCAAAAGAGCAAAAACCATCCTCTCAAGGCCCACAGCCACCAAATGGCCAGCATAGACATCAAAAACTGTTAAACATATCTGCAATCAACTCTAAGAAGCACATAATTCTCAGAATCTAGGGGGTACTTCATCCCAATGATAACAGCTTAAAGATCCAATGTTTGCTCTAAATTGCATTCAAGTATAGTTCACAGGCTCCATAGGCTAAGGAGGAGTGAACCAGTTGAGAAAAATCACTATCTGAACAAAAGTTCAGATTTTGAATCAAACGTAAGCCTTTGTTTGAAATTTGTAGTACAGCCCCCACTTGTTTCTCCAACAAGCACTTACCCTTAATAAAAAAGAAAACAAACAAACAAACAAAAACACCTACCTTGGGATTTTTCAAAGCAGCCAATTTCTACTGGGCAGGTGATCTTCATATTTTCTCCTTGGGGCATGACTACACTTGCAGATGTAGAGCCCTGTGAGTTAAACCAGCCCTCGGAGACCGCAGCAGGGAAAGCGCTGCCATGTGTTCACACTGCCAGCTACAAGCGCAGTGGCGTGGCCACATTTGCGGCACTTGCAGCGGCATTGGGAGCGGTGCATTATGGGCAGCTATCCCACAGAACACCTCTTCCCATTCTGGCGCTGTGGCTTGTGGGAAGGTGCAGGGCATCCTGGGTCCTGTCCCAGTGCCCCGTGATGCATCGCTTCACATCCCAGCAATCCCTGTGCTTCCATCCACATTTGGCACCATCTTTCAATGATTTTTGTACTGCACATTTTGTCTTCCCTTTCAGTCTGCGGGAATGGATCCTGAACTTGTGAGGAATATGCTGTTGGGTCTCACCAGCACATCACAAATTGCAGTCGAGTTACTCCTTAAGCTACAAACTGACAATGAGGAGTCCGATGATGATGTCGACTCACATAATGCATACGACACAAGATTGCTTGTGGCATTCACGGACATGCTGACCACAGTGGAACGCCACTTTTGGGCTCGGGAAATAAGCACTGAGTGGTGGGATCACATCATCATGCAAGTCTGGGATGACGAGCAGTGGCTGCAGAGCTTTCGGATGAGGAAAGCCACTTTCATGAGACTGTGTGCTGAGCTCGCCCCCACCCTGTGACGCAAGGATATGAGATTGAGGGCTGACCTACTGGTGGAGAAGCAGGTGGCTATTGCAATCTGGAAGCTGCCAACTCCAGACAGCTACTGATCAGTCGCTAACCAGTTTGGAGTGGGAAAGTCGACTGTTGGAATCGTGTTGATGCAAGTTTACAGAGTCATTAATCGCATCCTGCTCAGATGAACCATGACTCTGGGCAACGTGCGTGACATTGTGGCTGGCTTTGCACAAATGGGTTTCCCTAACTGCAGAGGGGTGATAGGTGGGGCGCATATTTCACTTCTGGCACCAGACCACATAGCCGCCAAGTACATAAATTGAAAGGAGTATTTCTCTATGGTTCTCCAGGCGCTTGTGGATCACCGTGGGCATTTCATTGACATTAATGCAGGCTGGCCCAGAAAGATGCATGATGCATGCATCTTTTGGAACACTGGCCTGTTCAGGAAGCTGCAAGCCAGGACTTTCTTCCCAGAGCAGAAGATCACCGTAGGGGAAGACGAAATGCCCATTGTGATCCTTGGAGACCCCGCTTACCCTTTAATGCTGTGGCTCATGAAACCCTACACAGGGAGTCTTGACAGCAACAAGGAGCGGTTCAACAACAGGCTGAGTCAGTGCAGAATGATTGTTGAGTGTGTTTTTGGCCGTTTAAAGAGCCGCTGGCATTGTCTGTATGGGAAGCTGGACCTGGCTGATGACAACATCCCCACAGTTATAGCCAGGTGCTGCACCCTCCATAACATTTGTAAAGGGAAGGGTGAAAGCTTCACTCAGGCATGGACCTCGGAGGTTAAACACCTGGAGGCTGAATTTGAACAGCCAGAGACCAGGGCTATTAGAGGGGCCCAGTGCGGGGCTGTAAGGATTTGGGATGCCTTGATGGAGCAATTTGATGCTGAAAGTCACCAGTAATGTTTGGTGCCCTGCATGGGAGTGAAGTGTAGTGTTTCCAGTGCTAGTAGGCATCTGTGTTTGCTACGTAGATGCACTGACTTGCAGTGCCTGTTGCTTTCGTGGGCTACAGTATCTTTTACTTAATGCAATAAAGAATGTTTTCAAAGCCAAAAAATTCATTTATTGAAAAGAAACACAGCTGCTTGGGAAACAAAAAGGGCATGACACATCTGTGCTGTGTTGGAGGAGGGAAGGGGGCAGGGTGGGGAACGGGACAATCACAGATTTGCCTATGTCCTGTTATCATGCTCAGCCTTCCTGTCTGGAGTGCCGTGCAATGAGTACTGCACTTCAGGCTGGCTAAAATGCATGGTGATGGGGGGTGAATGCAGTGAGTAAGGGTTGTAGTTTGCAGGGCTGGGTGGTGAAGCTACAGGTGTTGGAGGCAGCTGGTGGCAATAAGAAACCAGATGTTGAGGGAAGTGAGTTGGCGGTGACATGGGGGCACAAGGGAAAGAGTTTTGGGACAAGGGCTGCAGGGGAGGGGGGGCGCGGATGTGCTCCATCTGCATTGCTACGAGCACTTGTATCAAGCACCATGATGCTTAGCTTGGAGCTCCATGATGCTTAGCAGCCACTCCGTGCTTTGGTGCCGGCGATCCACATTCTGCTGGTGGAGCCTCCTTTCAGTCTCCTGCCACTCCTGCACTTTTTGATTTTCATTAAGGGACTGCTGCATGAAGTCATGCAGCAGGTCCTCTTTGCTTCTTTGCAGACGCTTCCTGATTCTTTGGAGTCTTTCGGCCATTGATAACAAGGACAGCTGGGATCTCAAGGTTGCATCTGTAAAGCCAAAATGCAACATTCCTCCTCAGCACCCTCGCTCCTGCTTTCCTCCTCCTGCCTTGTTGAATTCTGTGCTGCTACAGCCTCTGAAGTGTTCATGGTGGTCTTCGGCGTGGAGATGTGGTCACCCCCCAGTATCGCGTCCAGCTCTTTGTAGAAACGGCAGATCATGGGGACAGCACCAGAGTGGTGGTTTGCCTCCCATGCTTTGCGGTAGGCATTCCGCAGCTCCTTCACTTTAACCCTTCACTGCACTGCGTCCCAGTCATGGCCCCTTTCCATTATGTCCCTTGATATCTGCCCGACGGTATCGTAATTCCTACAGCTTGAGCGCAGCTGGGACTGGACAGCTTCCTCCCTCCAAACACTGATTAGGTCCAGAACCTCACCATTGCTCCATACTGGGGATCGCCTGGCACATGGAGGCATGGTCACCTGGAAAGATGCACTGAGAGCACTCCATGCCTTGCTAAGCAAACAGGAAGGGGAATTTCAAAATTCCCAGAAAATTTAAAGGGATCTGACAGTTGGTCACCTGAGGTCAGGGCAGTAGAGTTCAAAGTGATGACCAGAGTGCCTAGAACAAGCATTGTGGGACACTTCTGGAGGCCGATCAGGGCATCCACACCAGCACTGTGGCGCTCCAGCTGGGGTGCAGCAAGCGTTATTCTTCTCGTGGAGGTGGATTACCAGGGGCGCTCCAGCTGCGGAGTCCGGGTGCTCTACGTGCCTTGCCAGTGTGGACACCTCAGGAGTTAGGGCAACTGGGGCTGACTTAATGCGCCCTAACTTGCAAGTGTAGCCAAGCCCTGGGTCAAAAATGGGAGTACTGCATCCTGGGGCACATCTGGGTCTGGGAAGCCAAACTCTTGAATGAATGAGCCTGAAAAAGCTTGAAAGACAGAAAACTAGAAATGAGACCACTTCCATGGGAAAACGCCACAGGGCAATTAGGCCTTGTCAAAATAATAGAAAAGGGAGCTGAGCATGTTTTGGAGGTTAAAGTGAAGGAGCTATTCAGCTGTGTCGAAAGCTGGATGGAAGTGTGAATGATTCACTTTAGCTTCTCTTTGAAAAGAGACGGAGGAAGAGGTGAGACAGATGGATGTTTTCCAGGCTGGTGATAGCCCAACATTTTGGATGGATGTGGTTATCAGTATCTGCAGTGCATTAGCTTCCCTCTGGCAAACTCCAGTTGTTAACTAGAGTTGCATAATCTATATTAGTTTTATAGGTGAGAGTAGCCTGTGAGCAACATAGGGATTCCTTCATCTTAAAGATCAACCTTTTGTGCATAAATATGCAGATTTTCAACCCAGAGTCTGTTGTGCGCTCCTCCCGACAGCTCTTCACCTGGGAGGAGATCGGGCTCCGCACGGGCCGGGGGCACCCGCAGCAGGAGCGGTGGCTGGTGATCCACAGGAAGGTCTATGACATCAGACAGTTCTACCGGCGGCACCCAAGGGGCGCCAGTCATCAGTCACTATGCAGGGCATGCTACAACGGTGAGATCTAGGGGTGGGGGGAAATCCAGATTATCAGCCACTTTGCAGGGCAGGCTGTCATATTGAGAACTGGCAGTGGAGGGAAGAAGGAAGAGCACTTGGGTCCCTGCTGTTAACCTTGTCCCATGTTGAAAATGATCCGTATCCACAGTCTTTGTTCTCTGTTTTTTTAGCCAGTTTCTAAATCAATGACTAGACTTCACCTTTCACTCTGTAACAAGTCAGTTTCCTTACTGCCCACTTGTGCAGGATTTAGTCAAAGGCCTTCTGAAAATGCAGATGGATTATATCAAAGTGGCTCTGATTTATCCACTATTTTGTTGAGAGGCTGAATGTTTCCCAGTAGATTGGAGAGGCACAACCATGCTCATGTGTCCTAATAAAACCAGCACGTACATATGAACTTTATTTATTGAGAAAAGGCGGGGAGCCCCAGGCCCTTTAAAGTGCCGCCGGAGCCCTGCCACCACTGGGGTAGCGGCGGCAGGGCTCGGGCAGGGATTTAAAGGGCCTGGAGCTCTGGCTGCCAGGGGGATCCCCAGGCCCTTTAAAGTGCCGCCGGAGCTCCAGCAGCCGGGCTTGGGCGGAGATTTAAAGGGCCCAGTGCTCCTGCCACTGTAGCGGTGGCAGGGCTCTAGCGGCGCTTTAAAGGGCCTGGGGCTCCCCACAGTGGCAGGAGCACTGGGCCTTTTAAATCCCCACCAGAGCCCTGCTGCCCCAGGGTAGCGGCGGCAGGGCTCCCGCGGTGATTTAAAGGCCTGGAGCCCCGCGGCAGCTGGAGCTCCGGGCCCTTTAATTCGCCCCAGCCTCTGCAACTGGTAGTTCTGGGGTGATTTAAATATTGAAAGGTCCCGCCTCTTCCAGTTGAGGCCATGCCTCTTCC
>NC_048301.1:116062570-116085259 GCF_013100865.1 Trachemys scripta elegans
GGGATCTTCCCTGATACCAGCCACGCGGTGGGGGGAAGGATAAAGCGATCATCCCAGAGAATTGGATGAGGGGGGGGTTAGTTTGTTTTCTGCTGCTGAAGGTTAACAGGAAAACTGCAGCACTCAATGGGCTTTGCTTGGTACGTGGGAAAGGAGGGCGCAAAAGCCGAACCCGAAAGACAATGGCTTACCATGGTCGCATGCAAGCTGAATTCTGTTGCCCGGACCTGCGTCTGTGATCTCTAACACCAAAGCCACAGGCACTCAATATTAAGATGGAAAATGCGACCTTGTACTGAAATCACATGTGCTATCTAA
The DNA here is from genome assembly GCF_013100865.1 of Trachemys scripta elegans. NCBI lineage: Eukaryota > Metazoa > Chordata > Testudines > Emydidae > Trachemys > Trachemys scripta. The sequence goes on from NC_048301.1 coordinate 116,062,889, forward strand.
TGTGAATAGTGTTGTTCACCGTGAAAGAGTGTAAGCATTGTTCTGTAAAATGTATCTTTTAAAAAACTTCTCTCCTTTTTTCCATCCCTCCAACAGCTGCAAATTTTTCAAGCCTCCGTCCTCCATCCTGAAGGCTATCTCAGATAAGGCGGCGGAGAAAGAGGACGCGAGACGAGATGTTCTCGGAAATAATGGAATGCACCCGAAATGAAAGAGCACATTTGAATGAGTGGAAGGACATGGTATCTAAGTACAGGAAAGATGCCAGTGAACGTGAGGTCATGAGGGACGCTCGAGATGAGAGGTGGCAGGCTGCAATGCTGGGGCTGCTGCGTGATCAAACGGACATGCTCCAGAGTCTGGTAGAGCTTCAGGAACGGCAGCAGGATGACAGAGTGCCGCTGCAGCAGCTATATAACCTCCCTCCCCCCTCACCATGTTCCATATCCTTCTCACCCAGACGTGTAAGAACGCGGGGGCGGAGAGGAGGCTCCGTGCACCCTCCCACTCCACTCCAGTGGACAGCCCAACCAAAAGGCTGTCATTATATTGAATTTTTTCAGTGGCCTTTTACTTCCCTCCTATCTCATAGACTCATAGACTCATAGACTTTAAGGTCAGAAGGGACCATTATGATCATCTGGTCTGACCCCCTGCATGCTGCAGGCCACAAAACCGTCCCTACCCTTCCCTTGACTCTGCTGATGAAGTCCCAAATCCTGTGTCTTGGTGACTTCAATTTGCAGAGAACCCTCCTGCTAGCGATCCCTGCCCCATGCTGCGGAGGAAGGCGAAAAACCTCCAGGGCCTCAGCCAATCTACCCTGGAGGAAAATTCCTTCCCGACCCCAAATATGGCAATCAGTAAGACCCCGAGCATGTAGGCAAGAGTCTCCAGCCTGACCCTTGTTAGTCATTATACTATTTACCTGCTATTGCTCGGTATTCCTCAGCTAATATGTTTTACCATTAAACCATTCCCTCCATAAACTTATCTAGTTTAATCTTAAAACCAGACAGGCCCCTCGCCCCCACCGTTTCCCTCGGAAGACCGTTCCAATATTTCACCCCTCTGACGGTCAGAAACCTTCGTCTAATTTCAAGCCTAAACTTCCCCACTGCCAGTTTATATCCATTCGTTCTCGTGTCCACATTAGTACTAAGCTGGAATAATTCCTTTCCCTCCCTGGTATTTATCACTCTGATATATTTAAAGAGAGCAATCATGTCCCCCCATAGCCTTTGTTTGGTCAGACTAAACAGCCCGAGCTCCTCTAGTCCCCTTTGAGAAAACAGGTTTTCCATTCCTCTGATCATCCTAGTGGCCCTTCTCTGCACCCGTTCCAATTTGAGTTCATCTTTTTTAAGCATGGGAGACCAGAACTGCACACAGTACTCCAAATGAGGTCTCACCAGCGCCTTGTACAACAGAAGCAGCACCTCCTTATCCCTACTAGATATACCTCGCCTAATGCATCCCAAGACCGCATTGGCTTTTTTCACCGCCACGTCAAATTGTCTACTCATAGTCATCCTCCGGTCTACAAGAACCCCTAGGTCCTTCTCCTCTTCCGTTACTTCTAACCAATGCGTCCCCAGCTTGTAACTAAAATTGTTGTTAGTCATCCCTAAATGCATCACCTTACTCTTTTCACTATTAAATTTCATCCTATTTCTGATACTCCAATTCACAAGCTCATTCAAGTCTCCCTGCAGAATATCCCTATCCTCCTCCGAATTGGCAACGCCTCCCACCTTCGTATCATCCGCAAACTTTATCAGTCCACTCCTGCAATCGGTTCCGAGGTCAGTTATAAATAGATTAAATAAAATGGGTCCCAAAACCGAACCCTGAGGAACTCCACTGGTAACCTCCCTCCAACCTGACAGTTCACCCTTCAATACGACCCGCTGCATTCTGCCCATTAACCAATTCCTTATCCACCTCTGGATTTTCATATCGATCCCCATCTTTTCCAGCTTAACCAATAATTCCTCATGGGGTACAGTATCAAACGCTTTACTGAAATCCAAGTATATTAGGTCCACCGCATTTCCCTTATCTAATAAGTCCGTTACTTTCTCGAAGAAGGAGATCAGATTCGTTTGGCACGATCTGCCCTTCGTAAAACCATGTTGTAAATTATCGCACTTGCCATTAACCTCAAGGTCCTCAACTAGTTTCTCTTCAGAATTTTCTCCAGCACCTTGCACACTACAGATGTTAAACTAACAGGCCTGTAGTTACCCGGATCACTTTTTTTCCCTTTCTTGAAAATAGGAACCACATTAGCTATTCTCCAGTCTAACAGAACCACCCCCGAGTTTACAGATTCATTAAATATTATCGCTAATGGGCCTGCTATTTCTCGCGCTAATTCCTTCAATATTCTCGGATGAAGATCGTCCGGTCCTCCCGACTTAGCCCCATTAAGGCGTTCGAGCTTTGTTTCTACCTCGGATACGGTAATCCCCCATTCTGTTTGCCCCTCTGTCACGGTGCTAGTATCCCTAATACCTTCATTGGCCTCATTAAACACCGATGCAAAATATTCGTTGAGATATTGCGCCATGCCTAGATTATCTTTAATCTTCTCTCCGGCTATAGTCTTCAGCGGTCCTACTTCTTCCTTCTTTGATTTCTTCCTATTTATGTGGCTGTAAAACTTCTTACTATTGCTTTTAATTCCCCTCGCTAGGTCCAACTCTACACGGCTTTTGGCCTTTCTCACTCTATCTCTACATTCTCTGACTTCACTAAGGTAAGTTTCCTTACCGATCCCTCCCCTCTTCCACTCTTTGTACGCTTTCTGTTTCTTCCTAATCGCCCCTTTGAGTCGGTCGCTCATCCAGCTCGGTCTAAATCTCTTGCGTAGTAATCTTTTTCCCTTTTTCGGGATACAGGCCTCTGAAAACTCATGCATCTTTAACTTAAAGTAATCCCAGGCTTTATCTGCCTTAAGATTCATTAATACGTTTGCCCAATCCACTTCCCTTACCAGTCCCCTTAGTTTGTTAAAATTGGCTTTTTTAAAATTATAAACCCTAGTCTTTGATTTAATTCTGTTACTCCTTCCGTTTAGTTTAAAGTGGATTAGCTCATGATCGCTGGAGCCCAAGTTGTCCCCTACTACCACTTCCTCAACGAGGTCCTCACTAGTCACCAAAATCAAATCTAAAATGGCCTCCCCCCTCGTCGGTTCGGCTACCACTTGATGAAGGAAGTGATCAGCGAGCACATCTAGGAACATCTGAGCCCTATTATTGCTACTAGCGTTTGTTCCCCAATCTATATCCGGGAAGTTAAAGTCCCCCATAATTACACAGTTCCTATTAGTATTTACTTCTCTAAACACATTAAATAGTTCTTTATCCATATCCTGGGTCGATCCCGGCGGTCTATAGCACACCCCAAGCACTATCCCCGGGGAGGCTCTAGTAGTCCTTTTACCCAGTGTGAGTATTGCCCAGACGGATTCCGTGTTATCTATTCCATCAACTATTATTTCTTTACAGCTTATCTCACTATTGACATACAATACCACCCCGCCACCCTTACCTTTGTTCCGGTCTTTCCTAAACAGCGCATACCCCTCCATACCTGTATTCCAGTCGTGACTGCCGTTCCACCACGTTTCAGTTATTCCTACGATATCCGGTTGCAATTCTCGGACCAAGAGCTCCAATTCCTCCATTTTATTACCTAGGCTTCTCGCATTGGTGTATAAGCACCCTAATGTATGTCGTTTAGCCTGTCTCCCATTAGTAACACTATATGTTACAGGCCTCTTTGTGTCCTTCCCCCCTATCCTTCTTATGTCCAATCTCATCTCCCCAGCTATATCTCCTCTTATCTCACTCACCACTTCAATGTTGGAATCTGGCGTGGAGATTAACTGTACATCTCCCAACCGTCTCCCCAAACTTCCTAGTTTAAAGCTCTTTTGATAAGATGAGCCAGCCTTCCTCCCAGAAGTCTATTTCCTTCCCTACTCAGGTGAAGTCCATCCCACGAGAACAGCTGTCTGTCCCCGAAACCCTCCCAGTGGCCATACATCCCAAAGCCCTCCTTATAGCACCACTCCCTTAGCCAACTATTTATCCTCACAATCCTATCAGCCCTTTGCTGCCCTTCCCTAGGAACAGGCAGAATCCCACTAAAGATAATCTGAGCATCTATCTCCTTGAGCGTCTTCCCCAGCCTGGCATAATCTCCCTTGATTCTCTCTAACGAGAACCTAGCCGTGTCATTCGTTCCTACGTGAAGGATTATCAAGGGGTCCTTATCTGCTCCTTTTAGGATCCTTTTTAACCGCAGGTCCACATTGCGAATCTTTGCGCCTGGTAGACAGCACACCCTTCTGTTCTCTGGGTCCGCCCTGGTCACAGGCCTGTCCAGTCTCCTCAGTAAAGAGTCTCCAATAACATATACCTGCCGTCGCTTGGCAACAGTGCGATCTAGTAATCCAGTCTCTGATCCCTCTAGTCCTGACCTATGTCTGTTCCTATCTTCTCTTACGCTCCCCCTTGTGCCTTCCTCTATCCTCTGGGGGCCCAGGTCTTGTGCTGTCTCCATCAACCCCTCCCCTCTCTCTAATGGACTAGCCGCTCTTCTCTTCTTCCTCACCCTCCCACCTTCCGTCACCACCTGCTGCCCCTCCACTTCGTTATCCAAACACCCAAACCTGTTCCTGAGTTCTATTCCCCCCTCACTGGCCCTCCTTTTCCTTGGCCTGCTTCTCACAGTCACATACTTCCAATTCCCTTGTTCTCCCCCTTCCATTCCCCTCTTACTGTCGTCTACTTCTACCTCCTCCTGCACCCTAGAGCATTCCCCTTCAGCCCCGCCTTGCCTGTCCTCCATCAGCTGCTCAAAGCCCCGCCTAAACTCCACCAGGGTATCTACCTGCATCTCCAGCCCCTTAATCTTTTCCTCCAGTAACACTATGAGGCGACACTTCATACATACATACCTTTGTTCCAGCTCCCCTGCTAGGACCATATACATACCACAGCTTCCACATGCAGCCATCTGCATTCTGTATGCTGCTGTCTGGCTCATGGCTGCTGCAGTCTCTGCCCACAGCACCTGGGGACGCAGAGCACACAACACACTGCGCCCTCCTCCCTCCCCCTTGACCTCCCCCTGCAAACTCCCTCTCAAACTCCCCTGTTAGCCGCCCTGTTTGCTGCCTCCGGTGCCGCTGCTCACCTCCTCCCAAACCCCACCCGGGCTACCTTATCGGTTCTCTCCCTATGTTTATAATCAATTAATAAAGAATACATGATTTTTAAACGATAGTGACTTTATTTCCTTTAAAAGCAAGCTGTGATTTAAGGGGGGAGGGTGGTTTGCTTACAGGGAATGAGTCAATCAAGGGGGCGGGTTTTCAACAAACAGAATTTTCACACTGTAGCCTGGCCAGTCATGAAACTGGTTTTCAAAGCTTCTCTGATGCGCAGCGCTTCCTGGTGTGATCTTCTAATCGCCCTGGTGTCTGGCTGTGCATAATCAGCAGCCTGGCGATTTGCCTCAGCCTCCCACCCCACCATAAAGGTCTGCCCCTTACTCTCACAGAGATTGTGGAGCACACAGCAAGCAGCAATAACAATATGGATATTGGTTTGGTTGAGGTCTGAGCGAGTCAGTAACAAGTGCCAGCAACCTTTTAAATGGCCAAATGCACATTCTACCACCATTCTGCACTTGCTCAGCCTGTAGCTGATGCTAGCCCCGGTACATGGACGCACACCACTGAATTAATGTGCTTAGTGTGGCCGCATACATTTGACTTTATACAATCTGTTTCCAAAATTCGAATTATATAAATTCTTCTGAAGAGCCACATGTGGCTCCAGAGCCACAGGTTGGCCACCCCTGGTCTAGTATATCACCCTGTGCTGAGGCAGGTTTAAATATAACTAGATAATCCATGACAAGTGCTTTTCTAATCTGTTTTTAATCATCTCCAACTATGTGGATTCCACAGCATCTCTTGGTAACCTGTTCCAGTGCTTAACTATCCTTTACAGTTAGACATTGTTTTTCTAATATGTAACCTGAATCTCCCTTCCTGCTAACTAAGCTGATTACTTCTTATTTCAGCTTTGGTGCACATGGAGAACAATTGATCGCTGTCTCTTTTTGAATAACCTTTTACATATTTGAGGATTCTTATCATGTCCGTGCGACAGAATGTACCCCTGTATCCACACCCTACATACTATTGTAATAATCTTTGTACGAAGTATGCCTTGTGAGTTATCATTTGAAAACTCATAATTTGCTGGCCATTAATCTCCTGACAAAATATGTGGGAAACATTGTACATGAAGTTATAGGATTCCACTATATAGTGTTCTTAACATGTGTTCCAAACTGAGGTTGGCAAACAGGCTTGTCTCAAACAAAGGAATATGTGATCTGCTTAATTTGCATGTAGGCAGTAAACAGAGTTATCAAGCAGGAAGGGAAACAAAAAAAGCTCCAAGAGGTGAGGGAAAAGCAGCAGGGAACATCTTCCCTATAGACTCTTTGTCTCCTGAATCTCAACTGGAAATGTTGTCCAAGGAACAACACTATGAAAGGGAAAGACAAAACTGCCCAAGGCACCCCTCGTCTCTCTCTCTCAATTCACTGCATCAGTAGGGACAAAGGAAGCAGCCACTAAACTGGAGAAGGGGTCCTGACCTAAGAAGTTTGGTCAGTAAGGTTTCTGAGAGCATATAATGAGAAAATTTTGCTTTGAATTTAACATAATTTGATAAATTAGGCACCAGTTGCATTTCATCTTTATGTTTTCTTATAACTATTTTAAACTTTTGTCTCATTACTTTTACTCACTTAAAATCTCTCTTTGTAGTTAATAAACTGGTTTTACTGTTTTAGCTAATCCAGTGTGTTTAAATTGAAGTGTCTGTGAAACTCCATTTGATGTAACAAGATGTGTGCCTATTATCTCTAATAAAGTAATACTGGACCTTGCATAAACTTCTATTGTCCATGAGAGGGTTGGGCAGTACAGTGCATACATTTCGGGGGGAAATCTAGAACGTGGAAGGAGTTGAGAGTTGCCCTGCAGTATAACCAAGGCTGGTAAGAGCCAAGTTGTGACTGACTGGCTGCCGCACACACAGAGACATAGCTGGGAGTGACCTGCATGCTGGAGACAGTTTGTGAGCAGTGCAGACTGCAGATTACAGTAGCAAAGCATTTTAAAGGGCACCCCAGGTTAGAGGTGATGCAGCTACTCATTAATCTGCATTGTACCCTTGCATGTCACACCTTGCACCCTTCAGCCTTCTTCTCTAAGCTAAAGACAAATACGGTGCTGCAATGTAGATCTCTGGTCAGCTCAGCATCACCCTTGAATCCTTGAGGGACTGGCGCACTTCACCCATCCTGTTGCTGAAGAGCTTCATTTCCTCAAAAATCACCTGTTCCTCCTAGGGAATACTGGATTCCTGCAACCAAGAAGCATATGGTATTGTAACACCAATGGCTGTGGACCTGCTGCCTATGTCCAACATGTGCATAGCCACCTATAGTACTGTCTTTGCTACCATCTTGCCTTCTCTGATGGTCTTTCCACATTCCTGTGGGAGTTTAGATGGGAACTATAAACCCCTTCCATGTTGAAACACTGTATTTAGCCAAAAGGGCCTTGTAGTTTGTGATACAAAGTTGGAGGGAGGAAGATTAATATGTCTTATGACTAAAAAGGTTCATTTTCTTGGAGTCCTTATCTTTCAGCATACCCTTGATGGTCACGGTCTTTTCTTGAACCACAGACACAACCAGAGACCCTGGGACTGGATGAGTGTAAAAGTGTTTGAATCCTTTGGGCAGTGTAAGTGTTTGGACTCACCCCTGCAGCGCCTCCTGCTGGTTGTCCTCAGGAATTAGCTCGTTTCCAGCCTTGGAGCGCCCTCTGCAGGCCGGTGTCCCACAAACGCTTGGCCCCCCTGTCCCTCCCGGACCCGGTGCCCTGTTGTCTGGGGTGTTGCCCCCTAGCAGTAACCCCTCACAATTCTGGGTCTCCCCACCCAGGGGAACCCCCACCCACTATCCCCACTTTGCCTCAGTCTTGGCTATTGCCCAGTCTCCATCTAGCCCCTGTTCACTGGGGCAGACTGCAGTATCAGCCACTCATCACAGGCAAAGGGGTTCGGACTTGCTGCCTCTGCCTACCTATGGGCTGCCCCCTGCAACCCAGTACCTAATAGGCCTTACCAGGCCTGCAGCCTGGGGCTTTCCTAGGCCGGAACTCCCCGGCTCCCTTGGCCTTTCCCCAGCCCTGCTCCTCTCCAGATGCTTGGTTAAGCTCCCTGCAGCCATGCCCTTCTCTCTCTGAACGCAGAGACTATCTGCTTGAGCTCCTGGCTCAAGCCTTTATAGGGCCAGCTGGGCCCTGATTGGGTCGTGGCCCTAGCTGAGCCTGCTTCCTCCCAGTCAGCCCAGGCATCTTGCCCTTCCACAGCCCTCCTCCAGGGCTGTTTTAAACCCCTCAGGGCAGAAGCGGGTAACCACCCCGCTACAGGCAGCGTTTGATAAATATTTTTCTAATTATTTCAACATTGCGGGAAGCAAGGCTGGAGTGCCCAGAATGCTTCTGCTGCTTCCAGAAACCCTAGTTAATCAGGAGAGCAATTAATGATGGCCAAGGAGCAGAGGATGTTCAAGAGCTTATGTGTGTTCTCTTGGATCACCATTGTCTTGGTGTTGAAAGTTTCAGATATTCTTGTAAACAAGTCCTGGAAGGCTTTGAAGTCATTGACAGCAGGTGTTGGGGCTGATGTGAATGCCTGGTCAGGTGAAAATGAAGATTCTTTTGGTATCTCCAAAATCTTCCTTGCCTGCTTATGGAGGTATATAGGAGGGTGGGCCCCAGTAAAGCCCAGAAAAAGCAAGAATGTGTGTTTTGAGGATACTGGCCAGGCTGTGCTGGACTAGCCCATTGCCATCTGTGTAGCAGTACACTGTACAGAGCATCTCTGGAACTCCCTGTAGCATGCCTTGCTATCCTGAGGGGACAAAGCTCACTACTCCATATAGGACAGAAGAAGCAGCTAGGAGATGGTGATAAGAAGTGTATCTGTGGTGCCATTAGATGTTGTCCCGATACCAGGGGTGCCCATCGTGAGTCCAGTCTTGATGCTGAAGTGAGAGGAGTTGGCTGTTCTGCTGTCAATATGTATCTCACTAACAAGATGGGCTTGCTTATAAGTGCCTGGGTCAGTATCAGTATGGGTCTCAGCACTTGAGTTGGTATCAGATGTGTCTTCTGGGCCTTCATTCCAATCCTCACTTCATCGCAGCACTTGATGTCAATGTAGCCTTGGATGGTTTGTCTCTGGAGCTGCACTTTGAGTCCTCCTTACAAGATGATCCCACAGAACACCAAGAGCTGTGCATTTGATTGGTGCAGGTCTGCCCCTTGGCACCTTTCAAAGCAGAAGGCACAACATCAGATCTGCCTGCCCTGATGTCATCACCTTCCAATGTTGAGGGTGCCGGTACCAATGCAGTTGGTATCGAGGATCCCAGTGCCACTGCTGTGGATTTTAATGACTTTCATTTGTCCTCTTCTCCTTGCTCAAACTCAGGATGCCTGCCTGTGGGGACACTTCCGTGAATTAGTCATCTCAACTCCATCTTAGTAGTTCCTACCTCTTCAAGATCAGATGTGACTTTCATCGATTTCCCAACGAAATGTAATTTGTGTCTCACATCTCCAGATTGCTGAGTGTAGGATGAGGAGAGGCAGATTGAGCATTTGTTGGGATACGTCCTTCAATGACGCAGAACAGAGATCTGCCACACCTATCAATCAGAGACATAAAACCGTTGTACTATGATAGGGATTAAACCTCACCCTGCCATACAGGAAGTTGTACAAGGGGTTGTTGATTTTGGATGGGTTTTTATTTTTATTTTTTTAATCTGATTAGGCAAAAAAGGGTTAAATTAAGGCAGAATTTCACAGAATTCAGTAAACACTGAAATATGAGTTTACTAACCAATAGCAGGTCAGACTCTGTCCAAGTTCTGTCTCGCTGTCATAGGCACCCTTTATGCTGTCACATGGTAGCACAAGGAAGCATGAGTAACTCCGTCAGACGCTGCTACTCAGAACAAATTCAAAGTTCAAGAACATAAGGCACATGTGCACCTACCGTGGGATCCATATTTACACATACTTGAAGAATTAGTAGTTGCCTGAGTGCAAGTGACCATGATCTAATCACATTCATTATGTACAGATTATAGGCCCAGTAATCTATGGACTTGGCCAATTTTATGAAGCTGAATATAACATTTCCTGGGAGGAAATTTAAACAAAACAAAACAATATGAATAATAAGCAGAAGTTGTTATAGAAATGTGTTACTCTATGCACAAAATCCCACAATTTCCACATTCGTGAAAGAAGGCTTCGTCAGTTTTAAAGATCATCCTGTTAAGAAAAAAAGTGAATGCACCACTAAAAAATAAGAAAAATATGTAATAAATGGGAAAAGGGTGGTGTTCAGAGCAAAATCTATAAATTAGCAGTTATTAAATAGACAATTGATAAGGTAAATTAAAGGTATCAGCTAACAAAAATCTATGGCCAGTCGGCTTAAGGACAAAAAGCAGGAATTTTAAAAATATCGCAGGAACAAAAGAAATCTTAGCAACAGTATAGCTGCATTACCAGACAGGGATGTTAAAATTGTCAATAACGATGCTGAAAAGGCCAAATTGTATTTCTGTTCTGTATTTGGAAAGAAGACCATGAGGTATTCACATCTTACTGTGATGAAAAACAAACATTCTATTGCAACAGTAAATACAAAGGATGATAAACTGCAGCTGACCCCTCTTTTTTGGTAGTATCAGTGATTAGATGATGTGATTAATAATATCTCTATGCTCTCCTCATTCCCTCTTCCAGCAATGCTCCCTTTCCTGATTCCCATCTACTTCCAATACTCTTCATTACACAAGATAGTCCAGAGAACAGACTGGATGGTAAGTGCTGCCTAATCAGGACTGTGGATATACAAAGAACCCTGAAGGACACAGGAACACAGTGTTTATGATTGAGGTGTATTAAATATGATATGATTGAGGTCTATAAAATCATGACTGACATAGAGAAAGTAGATAAGGAAGTGTTGTTTACTACTTCTCATAACACAAAAACTAGGGGTCATCAAATGAAATTAATAGGCAGCAGGTTTAAAACAAATAAAAGGAAGTATTTCTTCACACAACGCACAGTCAACCTGTGGAACTCCTTGCCAGAGGATGTTGTCAAGGCCAAGACCATAACTGGGTTCAAAAAGAACTAGATACATTCATGGAGGATAGGTCCATCAATGGCTATTAGCCAGAATGAGCAGGAATGGTGTCCCTAGCCTCTGTTTGCCAGAAGCTGGAACTGAGTGACAGGGGATGGATCACTTGATGATTACCTGTTCTGTTCATTCCCTCTGGGGCACCTGGCACTGGCCACTGTTGGAAGACAGGATACTGGGCTAGATGGACCCTTGGTCTGACACAGTAGGGCCATTCTTAAGTTCTTATGTTCACCTGATTTGTGAGTTTGGTCTAAAAGTATTTATGAATAGTGGTACTATCCTGAGAATGCCACTGCATTCCAGGACTCCTGCCTGAGCTACTCTTGGGCCTATGCCTGGAGTTTCCAAGATTTATTGTTTGGGCCTGAGTGACCTCACTATCTCAGGTAAACAATGACTCGTGTGTAAATCCAGGTTTCATTGTCTCCATGACAATAATGCAATTGTCCCCTGTTTTCTGGTCATCATGTCCATAGACCACACACACCATAACCTTAACTCTGACCCCCTAATGATGCCAACCATCTAGGACCACCTTTACCAAACTACTCCCTCCAAACACCCAGACTATTATACCAAACATCCACAGTGAGCAGTGTTGAGAGGGAGGAGAGCAGAAGTGAGGCTCCAGCATACCATCGTGTGTTTGGTGAGGGAAGTTTGGTGAAGAGGTTGCTGGAAGACTGGCATCCCGAGCGGGGCAGAATGAAACTTGTATGCTATGGGGTGTAATAGTTCTCAGGGGCATGCAGAAGCAGGGGACAAGCAGGGGCTTGTGCTCCCCAATAATCATCAGGGGCATAGAACTCATCCAGCCCCATGACCATGGTGGTGGCGGGCGTAGGGTGGGAGAGCAAGATCCTCCCAGCCACGGGGAGAAGAGAGCGAGGTCCTGCTGGGGCAGCAGGGGGGAAGGGACGAGCAAGCTCCTGCCAGGGCCCGGGGGCGAGGAGGGAAGAACAGCAAGCTCCTCCTGCGTCTGGGGGCACATAACGTGCCCCCCCAAAAGCGGTTGAAGTTAAATTTCCGCACACATCTCTGGTAGTTGTGATAGAGGCCAGTCGTGTGCTGATAAACACCTATTTACTGGTAGGTGACTTAACTTTTTGTTTCCTTGCTTTTGTGATTTTGTTTCAGGAATATTGATTGCACAGCAGCGTTAACTGTTTCATAACAACATCTTTGGGATATTAATTACTATTTGTGGAGTGGTTTGAAGATGTGTATTATTAAATAATGATACGGGGAAGCGGCATGATTTGTTCTTCTTCTTCATCTCCTCTCTGGCAGGACCTGGTCTGGATGCTGAGCTTCTACATCTGTTTCTTTTTCATTTATGAGCCCCTACTGGGGGTGAAGAGTCTCCTGGGTTCTATCTGCTGCTCAGGTATCATTCACTGATCCCACAACTCCCTTTGGCTGTGCCGTCTGCTCAGCCTTGCTCTGTCTGTCCCTTTCTCTACTTTCCTCTCCCTTCTGTCTCTTTGGCCCTTCACCCCATCTAGCCCCACACCCTCTCATTTTTTCTAGTTGCTTCCTTTTCCTGTACCCAGTCAGATCTCTCTCTAACACAAGAGCAAACACACTGTTGTCTGGGAGACTAGAATTAGACTCCACATTGTTCAAGGGACATCCTGCCCTCTGACTGCTGTGCTGTGAGACAGCATAGAAGTTGCAATCACTGTAACAAATGCTTTCAAGCAAATTTTTGAGTAGTAGATCTGTCAAGTAGGTGTGATACCCGGCACGATGGCAGGGAACTGCACAGGAGAACAATGGCACTACTGAAGAGGAAGTCTGCGCTCACCTGCTACCAGTTGCTGTGACCAGGACAATAGGAAGCATTCAAAAGAAGGAGCGAGATGTTTTCATGATAAAGTATGTTCTGTTCATGACAAAAATAGCTTGGTTTTAAGCTCCTCCAGAAGGCCCACAGCTGTTTGGATGCTGGTGGTAAATCACCAGCTCCCAACTGCAAGGCAAGAGACCAGCAGGACAAAATATTTGTTTTGAAGAGTAACTTTCAATGTGCAAATTGGGCACATGCCTATTCTGTGTCTCCTCCTACCCTCATCCTCCCTGCTTGTTTGATGCATCATCTTGTGTTTTGTCCTCAGTTAGACTGTACGCTCTTAAGCGCAGGGATTGTCACTTGTGTGTTTGTACAGAACTTAGTACAATGGGCCCTGACCCTGACTCAGATAATACATGGTTTCTCTTTGTGCCATCCCTTTTACTGACCGTTGGCTGACAGGAGCATGCAAATCTTTTGCCGGAGTCTGACTGTTTGGGCAGACGTTTTATTCAATATTTGCTGTCTTGGGTCCATGGGATTGTCACTTACCTGTGTTGTAGTGTTCAGGTAGATCTATAGATGTATTAGCAGCTTGGGCAGGCACAGGATCAGTGACTGCCTTGTGTGTGTTTGTCTCCACAGTGTTCTGGAGAGTATCTGGTTTGTTTGGGTGATGCAAGTGAACCACATCCCAATTAACATTGATTACGATAAGAACCTGAATTCCAGGCCGGGTACAAAGGCACAGGGAGTATTTGTGACGCCTAGGGTTGGGGGCGAGCAAGAAACTCATGGCTGCGGCAGGGAGGGATATACAATGGCTTGGAGATAAAGGAGGGGGATGTGACTTTGAGTGATCACCCAGACCTCTCTCACCACCCACCTTGTAAATTTGGATGCCTTAATGCTAATGTAAGGGGACTGTTGGCTTCTTACTAAAAAGTGAGGAGGGGGTTGGTTGGCCATCTCCCAGTACCAAAAGAAAGGGGAAGGGCCGATGGGAAACCAGGACCCTGATACGGACAGTCCCCAGGGCAATGGGGAGAGGCCAATGCTCCAGGTCAGCCTGATTAACAGGGCAGGCAAGCTAATGAGGGAGTCAGGAGGCCGGGGGTCCTGTCCTCCATGTGAGCTGGAGCTGCCTGGGCCAAGCTAAGGAGAGAGCAGGACCTCAGGCTGAGCTGAGGAGCAGTCTGAGCAGAGCAGACAGAGCTGTGCCGGCTAGAGCCAGAGAGGCCAGAGAAGCAGCCCAGAGAGCTGTGCTGGGAGCAGAGCTGCAGCAGCCAGATCCAGAGGGCCCAGATGAGCAGCCCAGAGAGCTGAGCTGGAGGCACAGCAGCAGCAGCGCTGAGGCAGAGTGGAGCCGGAGCTGGGGCTGGAGCTGGAGCAGTCCGGAACCAGGTGCAGTGAGCAGCTAGGGAGAGCGAGGGGGGACCCTGGGCAGAGGGCCCAGTTCAGGGAGGCGCCCCCAGCCAAGAGATCTTGCAGGCCAGATTGGAGGGGCATCATAACCCTGACGAGGGGGCCAATGCTGGAAGAAGGGTCCTGCCCCTGAAGGCGTGTGGCCACTGCCAGAGCAAGTGTCTGACCCGCAGCGTCCCTGCACCACTGCCAGGGCCTGGGCAGGAGCCCTGGGATGTGTGAGAAACAGACTGTGAACTTCCCTTATGTTCCAGAGACACTGGTTGTGATGTCCCGAGGCCCCAGAGTGGGGTTATGTGTTTTTCTTTAACCTTTCCCATTTTTCTTTATTTTTTAAAAATTGATTGCTGTTTAATACATTGTATTTGCTTGAACTATATGTAATGATCAGTGGGTCAGGGAAGCGTCCAGAGAATACCCCTCAGTGGGGACACCCTAGCCCCTGTCCTAAGTGACCACAACAAGGTTGGGTGTCAAGCCCCCCAGGAATCCTGGGCCCAGTCTCGTTGAGGTTATGAGGACTCTGCCACACAGGCGTGTGGAAGGGGAGATCAGGCAGGCCTGCAGGTAAATTACGGAGTGGGAGTGATGTCTCAGATCTTTTCGCTAGCCAATTCCACTGGAGTAGTGTATAAGCTTACACTAGACAGGTGTGGCTCAGAGCCCTGCACCAGTGGCCAGCCCACAAGCATAAAGGTCTCACCCTGGTTTCCAGCAGCCTAATTACTCCTTGCAGGTGACCCCAAAAGCCCTTGTGGTCCCAAGTCTCCCCAAACCCATCGTACCCTGCATTCTTAACTACCAGACACTCAAACTTTCCCCCTCCCGTTTATCACTCCCAAAAGTATGAAAACAGCCCCCATTCAGGGGTGGCGGAAGCTTCCTAACAGTGCGGGGGGGAGGAGGTCACTGTTGCCCAAACCATGGCACCACCCCTTTCCCCCTGAGGCCCCACTCTGCCTCTTCCCTCCCCACAACCCTGCCTCTGGGCCCCATCCCGTTCTGTTGCGCCTGCCCCCAGTTATTAGTTCACTTTGGCACAAACTTCATAGTTTGCTGACTTGAGACTTGCTTGGGGTAACTGTAACCGTTCTGCCCATCAGAGTTGGCAGCAACACGGGCCGGGTTCAGCATCTAGGGGTTCTGTTTCAATAACACAATGCAAAACCAGCTTGAGCCCCCACCCAGTGACCTGGGACAATTACATACCACCCCCCCGGGCGCCTTTAGGAGGCAATACTTCCCCTCTCGCAAGCACGGAGTCTGAGTGTAGCAAAAGCCTTTTAATAAAGGAGGGAAACAATGTGGCATTATGTTGGGGAAACACCACAAACAGGATTCATAACACAAACCATGAGCAAAAGACCCACCCCCAAGTAAGTTTGGCAGTGTCCTTTTCCCCTCAGGGTCTTAAGTCCAGCAAACCAACTGTCACCCCTCCCACAGTTTCTGTCCTTGGTCAGTGCAGCCCCCAGAGTTCAGAAGTTCCTCTGCAGAGTTTACCTCCCAGCCTGGGTGGAAGTGGGAGGAGGTATGGGGGGGCATCTTACATGTTCCACTGCTCAGGTCGATGGCTGATTGCCACGCCTCTCCGTGGGGTTCTCCTGCAGTCTTCACCGCCACCTGCGCGTACTCCACCAGCCGCCCTGCTAGCTGCTCCTCTCCACCAGCCATCCTGCTAGCCACACCTCTCTGCCAGCCGCCCTGCTAACTGCTCACCAATACGTCTTCAGCCCCCTCCCTACACAGCTCTCAGTGATTTCAGCTCTTAGCAACTTCAGCTACTAGTAGGAGGGCCTCAGTGCTAGTCCACAGTAGGTCTAATGCTTAAATCTAGGTATCAGTGATTTCAGCTCTGCAGCATATAACAATACTCCTCATAGAGTCAAAATTAGCTGTGTTACTGCACAGTGGAGAGAAAAGTACTCAAAGCCATGTTTAGGACCCTCAAAAGGGACCCACCCTACCTACTACACACACCTATCCCCACTCCTTTTCAGTTCAGCAACTTTTGGAACCCATTTCCCTTGCCTAACAAGTGCTACTTAGTTGAGGGCGAGTCCCTCCATCATAAAATGCCAAGTACAGCTCTACTGTCCTTGATTCCATAACCAGGATAACAACACTTTATTACTCCTGCCCCAATAACAAAGAGACTGGGGATCCCACAGCAGCCAAAGTGACCATTTGGGCAAACAGTCCATCATGCGAGGTGGGGAGGGTGAGCCCATGCAAACGAGATCAGCCCCTGAAGTCCTTTTCCACAGCTCACCACCAGATGTCAGGGTAGAGCTCATGCTGACTGCTTACATAACAATAAAGAAAAAGTTTATTTTATAGGGGGGAAAAATCACAGATTCAAAGATGAAATAATAAGGAAAAACAAACAAGTTACACAGAAAACAGACCTATGACAACTCGGCTTTGATATTAGACAAATTCCCTTTTCTAATATACATTATTTATTGCTGCTGAACAGTTCCCCAGCACACCTTCTGTCATAGGTGGGATCCAGTGTTTCATAGGCACTTTCCCACTTAGATGCTACCACTCAGTTTCTGGATAAAAAGTCTCAAACACAAGCCTGCTTTTAAAAAGCTTTTCTTCCCCCACACCAGCATGGTGACTCATGGTTAAGGGCCCTACCAAATTCAGGGTCCATTTTAGTCAATTTCACCATTATGGGATTTTAAAAAAATTTAAATTTCATTATTTCAGCTATTTAAATTTAAATTTTCATGGTGGTGTAACTGTAGGGTCTTGAGCCAAAAAGGAGTTGTGGGGAGGGGGGGTTGCAGTACTGCTACCCTTACCTCTGTGCTGCTGCTGGTGGTGGCACTGCCTTCAGAGCTGGGCAGTTGGAGAGCAGCTCTGAAGGCAGAGCCACGGCCATCAGCAGCACAGAAATAAGGATGGCAGGGTATAGTATTGCCACCCTGACTGCTGCGCTGCTGCCTTCAGAGCTGGGCCCTCAGTCAGTAGTCGCCAGTCTCCGGCTGCCCAACTCTGAAGACAGCAGCGCAGGAGTAAGGGAGGCCTGGTATGGTATTGCTACCCTTACTTCTGCACTGCTTCTGGTGGGGAGCTGCCTTCAGAGCTGGGCACCCCGCTAACTGCCGCCACTCTCTGGTCACCCAACTCTGAAGGCAGCACAGAAGTATGGGTGGCAATATCGTGACCCCCCTAAAATAACCTGGTGACCCCTCTGCAACTCCCTTTTGGGTCAGGACCCCCAATTTGAGAAACGCTGGTCTCCCTCATTAAATCTGTATAGTATAGGGTAAAAGCACACAAAAGACTAGATTTCACAGGGGGAGACTAGATTTCATGGTCCATGATGTGGTTATTCGGGGGTGGAGGTGGGGTGGAGTGGGGCGAGGGAGAGAAAATTCGCAGTTATCAAATTTTTTTCTCTTAACTCCAAGGGTCCATTATTGTCTGTTCCTGGGGAGTCTGAAAGAAGCTGCCAGGTATAGGACATCCATATGGAACTCCTTCTATGCACACAGCAGTAGTTCCCAGCTGAGGCAGGAGCTGGACAAGGCAATAACCATCCATATCCCAGGATGCCATTCTCACTCTGACCTAGTCTTATTGAGTGAGTGTTTCCCAGTGGGAGGGATAGGATCCTTCTGGGGAAATCAAATTATTTGGACTTCTGAGGAAAGATGGGATTTCTGTGGGGCACCTGTAGATACAGGCCTTGGAGTAGGAACAAAACCCCTATGGGGAACCAGTTCAGATTCCTGGGGGGGGGGGGGGGGGATCCCTCAGGGACACTGGGAAAGGGTGTAAATCGTAATTAAATTTCTTCTCATTCTCTTTTCACAGCCTTTTCCCCACAATGCCTCGACACAATTACTGGAAGGTGGCCCCCCGGTGAAGTGCCTGTGTGCCAAGCACAGCATTGAGTACCACTGCAAGCCCCTCCTCACCGGCTTTGCAGACTTTGTGCAGTAAGTATTGATCTGGAAGATTCAGTGCACTAGCAGATGAGGAGTCCACAGCATAGCAAATGGGAGGAGAGCTGCACAGTATGTAGTGAGGAGATGTGATAAATAGGGCCCTGACCCAGCCAGTCCCATCATAGGAGTGTTTTACAGGGAGCCTTTCACATCTCACTCACTATGTAAAATCTAACTGCAGGTTGCTGCCTCAGAACCAAGTCATTGGTAATGACTAGTTAGCAGCTGACAGCCTAGGTGAGAATAGTTGGTAGGATTCAAATTTTAGTTCTTAATGGACAGGTGTCTGCATCACAAAACTTACCCTAATAATTGGCCCTGTTTTGCCCTCTTGCTGGAAATGTCAGCAGAGAAGCATAGGATTGAATGGACTGTAGTAAGAATTGCCCTTTGACCCCTAGAGGGGATCTTCTAGATAAGGAAGGAGATATACTGGCAGGGACAGCATAAGGAAAATAGCTCCAACCACTGCCTGTCATACCTTTTCTGAAGAGAAACTGGACTTCAGTTTCTTGAGATGAGAGGCAAAGTACTGTCACAGATCAGAAACTGGCTACAAGATAGAAAATAAAGAGGTCAATTTTTATCATGGCAAAAGAGGTTAGGAGTGGTTACCACAACAGCCATCGGTAGCATTATGTTTAAATATAGTAAAGATCTGTAAAAGTGGTGAGCAGAGAGCTGGTATAGTTTGCAGATGACAAATGTATTTAATTCAGTCAAGACTTTGGAACCTGACAAAGATAGGCAACATAATTGCAGTTGGAACTTATGTTGACAATTGCAAGATAATGCACAGTGGGAAGTGTGACAGTGCACACCCCATAAACTATATGGAGGTGTGCTTATGAATGTGTATATGACATAACTGGAATATGTTTTATGCTATATATGCCATATAACATATCTCTGTAAAGGTTATGATCTACTGAATTTATTCATCGTATTTGTATGCATGTGTCATTATTGTATTCAAAGTTATTAATATAGTTGTTTGATTTTAAATAGCCTTAATAAGGCATTTGGTCAGCTTCTTTCGAAAGGAATTTGCAAGTTAAGTGCCCAGTCAAGAAGCACTTAACGGACAATGGATCTTGGAAGGCTCCAATCCACATAAGAAGTCTACCTGAGGATGTTCAGGGTAGCATGCAAACAATAGCTGCTGCCTGTAAAAACTGAGTCATGCATGGACATGTGACTTGCCCAGGTGACTCCAAAACTCCACCTTGGAGCTGGACTTTGCATAGGAGAGAGGAGGGGGTCTCCACCCACAAGAGAAAGTCTATTTAAGCCCATGGGAGACCCTTCCATTTTGTCTTCAGCTGGCTCAAGAGATAGCCTCTCCACCCCTCCAAGGATACCTGAGAGAAACTGGAACAAAGGACAGTAACTACAGGGGGTGTGAGTGATTGCTGGACCCAGACTAGAAGGAGACTAGTCTGTAAAAGAAAGCTTCCTTTTACACCTCTGAGGGTGAGATTTTATCTGTATTCAGTTTTCTTACTGTATTAGACATAGACTTCCGTGTTCTATTTTATTTTGCTTGGTAATTCACTTTGTTCTGTCTGCTATTACTTGAAACCACTACTTTTTGTATTTAATAAAATCACTTTTTACTTATTAATTAACCCAGAGTATGTATTAATACCTGGGGGGGCGGGGCAAACATATCTCTCTATCAGTGTTATAGAGGGTGAACAATTTATGAGTTTACCCTGTATAAGCTTTATACAGGGTAAAATGGATTTATTTGGGGTTTGGACCCCATTGGGAGTTGGGCATCTGAGTGTTAAAGACAGGAACACTTCTTAAGCTGCTTTCAGTTAAGCCTACAGCTCTTAGGGGACATGGTTCAGACCTGGGTCTCAGTTTGTAGCAGGCTAGAGGGTCTGGCTCAAACCAGGCAGGGCACTGAAGTCTGAAGCTGCCAGGGCAGGAAAGCAGGGGCAGAAGTAGTCTTGGCACATCAGTTGGCAGTTCCCAAGGGGGTTTCTGTGATCAAACCCGTCACAGGAAGAATAATTTGAAATACACCTCTACCTTGATATAACGCTGTCCTCGGGAGCCAAAAAATCTTATCGTGTTATAGATGAAACCGCGTTATATCGAACTTGCTTTGATCCACCGGAGTGCACAGCCCCACCCCCACCCGGGGCACTGCTTTACCACGTTATATCCGAATTCGTGTTATATCAAGTCGCGTTATATCGGGGTAGAGATGTACTCATACACCTTTGTTGGTTTCTAAGTTAACTGAAACAGTTGGAGAAGGATAATCCAGATCTCATTAACACTGTCTGGGCACCATTGTGGATAATTCAATGGAGAATTCCGCTCAGTGTGAAGCAGCAGTCAAAAAAGCAGACACTGTTAGGCTCCATAAAGAATGGGATAGAGAATACTGAAAATAGTGTTTAAATGAATGGGAAGCTCTCATCTTGAGCACTGAATTCACTGCAGGTAACCCTATCTCAAAAAAACATAAAATGGAAGTAAACTTAGTTCACAGACATGAGATTAAGAACAGGACTGTCTACATTAGAAAGAAGACAGAGAGGGATATGCTAAAAGTATAAAACATTATATTTAAAACACCATGTTAAAAGAATGTTAAGGTTGCAAAGTCAAACACTCAAAAGTTAGGAAATGCTAGAATGAAGATAAAGCAGTGGTCCAGCTCAAGAGCAGCAGAAGGTCCCTAAAATTGGGGGGGGCCAACTGGCATCTGAACCATGCCCCCCCACACACACCATCCCTTCCCCCTAAGGCTCCGCCCCTTCCCCCCATTGCTCACCCTTATGGCCAGTAAAAAGTGGGATGGGCCATGGCCCCTGGTGCCCCCTGTTCTGGCACCCATGATCCAGCTACTGGGCTGATGTAGCATAACAATTACTATAATTAATGGGTTCCCCCTCTCTCTCCTGCAGCTCTCTGAAGGATTATGGGGAGCTCTGGTGTGATGTCTATCTGCATAAATGAGCAGCAACACCACCTTGAGACATTCTACATACAGCAGCTGCCACAAAAATAATATAAATACATAATAAAAATGAAGCCCTTGTAAGGCTAGCAGATTTGGGGAAATGGGAAAGCCTGGCTAGTAGGGGGAGGGAGGTTGCTAGGAAAGTTTGATTCCAGGAATG
Organism: Trachemys scripta elegans; assembly: GCF_013100865.1. Taxonomy (NCBI): domain Eukaryota; kingdom Metazoa; phylum Chordata; order Testudines; family Emydidae; genus Trachemys; species Trachemys scripta. The sequence continues at coordinate 116,084,559 of NC_048301.1, forward strand.
ATGTTTGGTTTTTAAAAAAACCCATTCCTTTTCCTTCACATGCTTCTCCCTTTGCTTCTCTCTGGGGCTCAGAAATGGGGACAGTCTTCTTGTTCTGTGTTTGTACAGCACCTAGCACAATGGAGTCCTGATCCATGACTAGGTCTCCTAGCACCACTCTAATACAAGCAATACATTAAAATAAGGCCTTTGACGTGAGAACAGCAGCCACTCTGTTTTATTTTATTCTCACTATCACTGCCCTGAAATATTGTCCTAATTCTCTCTGTGTTCTTTTCTATCTTAGAGTGTAATCTCTTTTGGGTAAAGTATGGGTCTTACTGCTTGTAAAGGAGCTGAATAAATCTAAATAACCATTTTCACTGTCTGTCTCTATGGACCTTGTTCTGCTCCATCCTGCCAAGACCTTCCAAAGGAGTTGGATTGACTGTAATTGACATTATTCAGCACATCCGTACTTTACACAAGTGCCCATGTTTAGTGTTTTACCCTGCCTTACCACTAGTGCTACACTCAACTGAGTCAGCAGCAATGCCTTCTGAGCAATGCCTTGGCTACACTTGCGAGTTACAGCGCTGTAAAGCCTCCCCCAGCGTTGTAACTCACTCCCCGTCCACAGTGGCAAGGCATTTGCAGCGCTGTATCTCCGTGGTTGCACCGCTGCATGTACTCCACCTCTCCGAGAGGAATAGCAAGTATTG
>NC_048301.1:116086051-116087524 GCF_013100865.1 Trachemys scripta elegans
GGGGTGGAGATCCGGAGCGGCTTGGACAAGGAGCGGCTGCAGAACCTCAGCCACCAGCCAGACAAGAGTGATCATCTTCTTATTAAAGGAGGCAGAATAGTCAATGATGACCAGTCGTTCTATGCTGACATTTACATGGAGGATGGTCTCATAAAGCAAATTGGAGACAATCTAATCGTCCCTGAAGGAGTTAAAACCATAGAAGCCAATGGGAAGATGGTGATCCCTGGAGGAATCGATGTCCACACTCACTTGCAGATGCCATACAAGGGGATGACCACAGTGGATGACTTCTTCCAGGGAACTAAAGCAGCCCATGATCATTGACCATGTGATCCCTGACCCAGAGGCCAGCCTGACAGAAGCGTATGAGAAGTGGCGAGAGTGGGTCGATGGGAAGACCTGCTGTGACTATTCCCTGCATGTGGACATCACCCACTGGAACGACAGTGTCAAAAGGAAGTACAGATGCTCATCAAAGAAAAAGGAGTTAACTCCTTCATGGTTTACATGGCCTACAAGGATTTGTACCAGATATCAAACACAGAGCTGTATGAGATATTTAGCTGCCTGGGAGATCTAGGTGCAATAGCTCAAGTTCATGCCGAAAATGGGGATATCATTGAACAGGAACAAACCAGGATGCTGGAGATGAGAATAACTGGCCCAGAGGGCCATGTGCTGAGTAGACCAGAGGAGCTGGTGCAGAAGCCGTCTTCCGCGCCATCACCATTGCTAGCCAGACCAACTGCCCTCTGTATGTGACCAAAGTGATGAGCAAGAGTGCTGCTGACATCATCTCGCAAGCCAGGAAAAAAGGGAATGTGGTGTTTGGTGAGCCTATCACAGCCAGTCTTGGCACGGATGGGACACACTATTGGAGCAAGAATTGGGCCAAGGCTGCTGCGTTTGTGACCTCTCACCTTTGAGTCCAGACCCAACAACCCCCGACTACATCAACTCCTTACTGGCCAGTGGCGACCTGCAGCTTTCGGGGACTGCTCACTGCACATTCAGCACTGCACAGAAGGCGATTGGGAAGGACAACTTCACAGGAATCCCAGAAGGGACCAATGGCATCGAGGAGCAGATGTCCGTCATCTGGGACAAGGCAGTGGCCACAGGGAAGATGGACGAAAACCAGTTTGTGGCAGTGACGAGCACCAATGCTGCCAAAATCTTCAACATGTATCCACGGAAAGGGAGAATAGCGGTGGGGTCGGACAGCGACCTGGTCATATGGGATCCTGATGCAGTGAAGATTGTCTCAGCTAAAAGCCACCAGTCGGCAGCTGAATACAACATCTTTGAAGGAATGGAGTTGCGTGGGGCTCCGCTGGTCGTCATATGCCAGGGGAAGATCATGCTGGAGGATGGCAACCTGCATGTGACACAGGGAGCTGGGCGCTTCATTCCCTGCAGTCCTTTCCCAGACTATGTCTACAAGCGCATTAAAGCCAGGAGGAAGATGGC
>NC_048301.1:116092791-116094240 GCF_013100865.1 Trachemys scripta elegans
TGAGCATGATCTGGTTGATCTGGTGCTCTCCCTGCACGCTGGCAATGGTGCAGGTCGTGGTCCCGGCACAGGATCCCCAGAGATCACCTGACCCAAAGAGCTAAGCCAAAGAGACAGAAACCGGTGAGCCTCAAGGCAGAGATCCTCGGGGGAGGGAGGGGGCAATTTACACAGTGTGGAATGGAAGATCTAGCCCGTTGTGGACTGATTAGAAGGCTGGAGAGCGTCTGCCCCGAGCCATCTAGAGGGTGAAGCACTCCACTTCCTGGCCACATGCAGTGCCAGTGGTGCCAGGATGAGACCCCCCCACTCAGCCCCATGTCCCCTCAAGCCAGGAGCAACGGCACAGCAAGGGTGACCCAGGCAGCAGCTTTCGGGGGGCTGAAAGGGAGGTGCTTTCGGGGGACCCCAAGGGAGGTGTCTTGCCAAGCAGCCAGCCAGACCCATACCAGCAGGCGTGCCAGCTCCATGCCCAGGGAGGAGTGACAGAAACCCCACCCCTTGCCTGGAGTTGATGTTGACAGGCAGCCCAGGCATGCTCCCGCAAATCAGATTTTAGATCTGGGGAGGGACTGCAGGCAAAGAGACGTCTCAGTCTGTGGCTGGGCACCACAGAGAGGGGCTGATTAGCTGGGGTCCAGAAACGGTGCTGGCAGCTGCAGATGGGTCATTACCCATCCCTGATCAAAGCAATTGTAGGGTGCACGGTGCCCCCTGAAACAGATGAGAGGAGCAACTTCCCTGAGAGCAGAGCACCAAGCCACAGAGCCTCCGCGAGCCAGGCCAGGCTAGAGTGACCAGTGTTGCAGCATTCCTAGACTCAACCCTGCAGACCGGCCCGGCCGCCTGGCCTTTGCAATGCTGCCCTGGGTGCAGGACGCTGGCAGGGCAGCATGTCGAGCTTGGCCAGGCCCACAGGGCAGCCTCGGTGCGTCAGGTACTTACGTGAGGGTACGGACGCACTTGGCCGAGTCCCAGATGTCCCACACCTTGATGTAGGAGGTGGAGACAGTGAAGACCAACCCTGAGTGGCTGCAGTACTTGATGGACATCACATTATTGGGGTAGCCCTTCAGCGAGGCAATTTCCTGGCCCGTCACCAGGTTTGGTTCCACATTTTGCAGCTCCAGTCTGCGGGAGGAGGCAGGAGCACATGACACTGCAGGACCCTTCCCGTCCTCAGCAAAGGACCCCATGGCTTCCTCCCCCCACCTCCCCTTGCTCCCATGAGTGCCCCAGGGGAGCTCAGTTCCTGTGGGCCATCCTGCCCCTGGCACCTCCGCCGGGCCTGCCGATGGGGGGAGGGTCTATTAGTGCCAGGTGCGAGGTGAATATCCAGCCACTAGGAACCGGGCAGAGGCCCTAACAACTCACTTCAGGGATTTCACCACACAGCTGTTCAGCCTAATGATTCATGAAGCATTGCTGCCCTCTGCTGGGGGGACCCAG
>NC_048301.1:116096619-116114575 GCF_013100865.1 Trachemys scripta elegans
GGGAGGGGGGGGGGGGGGGGGGGGGGGGGGGGGGGGGGGGGCGGGGATAGCCCAGCACTGGGGTGGCAGGGGGTGTGGGTGGGGGGCGGGGAGTGTGATGAAGTAGGGGGGGTGTTCTTGTTTTCTGTGGGGTTTCAATGGTTTCCATGCAGAGGGGGTGGGACTCAGTTTCCCTGGGTGTTACTGGTTTAACGAGGTGAGGGGAGAGGGAGTTTGTTGTTACAGAGAACCGGAGAGGGAACTTGGGACCCCAGCCAATGGCCTGGAGGATGGAGACCCCAGCGATCGGTGACCTGGCGACCCGGAGACCCAGCCCAGGAGTTGCAGCCGGTTCTGGCCAGTGGGAGAACAATGGGCTGCAGGGAGAAGACCCGGTGACCTAACCAGCTGGTTCCAGCCAGAGGACAGAAGCGAGGAGAGGAGGCCCGGTTTACGACCCTGTTTACCTGGAGAGAAGACAATGGACCGAGGCGGGGCCTGGGGCCAGGGATCTCAGAGGCCCAGCTGGGAGCAGGGGGGCTCTGGGCTGGAGAGGGGGAGCAGGCAGAGCCCAACTGGAAGCAGAGAGACTGGGGTGTGCTGGGCTGAGGGAGGCCAGGCCTGAGGCCCTGAGAGTTTCCTGTGCTGTGTTCAACTCTCAATAAATCCTCCTGTTTTATGCTGGCTGAGAGTCACTCCGGTCTAGAGAACAGGGTTGCATCAACCCCTTCGGGGTGGAGGCCCGGGGGGTCCAGAGCGAGTGGACTCCCTGAGGGGGCCCACGGCGAGAGACAGACGTGCTAAGGCTCAGAGAGGTGCAGCTCCAGGAGTTGGGGGGGACTGACCGCGCGAGAGAGTGGACCCCTGAGAAGGGCTGTCGCACTGAAAGGGGCACCCCCCCACAGACTGCACGGGGCCAAGAGTGGGCACGATCTGTGAGTCTGTGACAACGTGGTAGCAGAGGATGGTTCGTGGATGCCCCCTGTAGACGTTTGGCTGCGAGCACAGGTGCTTTGCAGTGAGTGGCTGCCAGCGATAGAACGAGGGTACTGAACGGAACCAGCCTGGAAATGGCCTATAACCAGCTCCGTAAGAGCGACCTGGCACATCTTGCAGGGAGAGAGGGCTGAGTGTGGGGAGGCTCACTAAGGAGCAGCTGATTGTTCAGCTTGTGGAGACTGACCAGTCTGAGGCACAGGCTCCAGACCCCAGGGGGGCTCCCGGGGTGCCCGGAGAGCCAGAGAATAGCCGTGGGGGCAGTCTGTGTAGCGACCAGGAGTGTGTCAGACCTGACTCCCCAGTCAGTACAGGGAGACCCCAGTCAGGGTCCCCCTGAGAGGAGCTGTGGAGATTGGAGCTGCAGCTGAAAGCATAGAAGCTGGAGCTGGAGGAGCGGAGGCTGGTGGACCATGCAGAACAGCAAAAGCACAAGTTGGAGCTGGACGAGTGTGTACACAAGACCTCAGGAGTCACTTACAAGGAGGTCGCCAACCTGCTGGGGGAATATCTCCGCAAGTGGGGGAAGGGCGCAGGGGCCACTAGCGCAGAGGACGTGTATAACCTGTGGGGTTGGAGCAGCTGTATGACATCTGCCCTCCGGACCTTAAGATATGACTAGTGGACCGGAAACCCAAGGATCTGCGCAGTGCAGGGGCACTGGCAGATGAGTTTGTGGACAGTAGATCGGGGGCAGGAGGGAGACCCACATCGGGGACTCATAAGGGGAGTCACCCAGAGCCCTCTCAAATGTGGGACTCCAGGAAGCCCAACTCAGGGGTGCCCGGGAATGCCGGGGGGGGGGGGGGCGACCCCCGTCATGGGACTTGAGGGACCTGAAATGTAATTACTGTGGCCAAAAGGGACACAAGGTGGCACAGTGCCTGAAGATGAAGGAAATGGCGGCCAAGCAGAACTCACAGGGTGTTAACTGGGTGGAAGCTCACCGGGAGGGGGCACTGCCAGTCCAGGGGCCCGCAGTCGAGAGGGCTGGGCCAGGGGGAGGGGACCGCCAGGCCAGGCCAGCAGGGGAAGGCGGGGCCCCAGGTCCAGAGCGCTCGTACTCAATCCGCTGGGTGAGCGTAGGACAGGCCCCGGGAACAATCGCCACATCATCCCCATTGAGGTGGGGGGAAGGAGCATCCAGGGGTTCTGGGACATGGGTATAGAGGTGACACTGGCGCGGTCCGAGGTGGTGGACCCAGACCAGCTAGTGCCCGATGCCTACATGATCCTGAGGGGAGTGTTCGGGCCCCCCGTCAAGGTGCCTGTAGCGAGGATACACCTGAAATGGGGGGCTAAGGAGGGAGGAAGGGAAAGCCGGACAAGGTGGTCTGGACTGAGCAGTGCCAGAGGGCTCTCTCTGCACTGAAGGGGGCACTTATACAGGGGCCGGTGCTGGTAAGCCCGGATTTTAACAAACCCTTCCTGGTGTTCACTGACACCTCGGACACAGGGCTGGGGGCGGTACTGATGCAAACTGATACTAAGGGGGAGAAACACCCCATTGTGTACCTGAGCAAGAAGCTGCTGCCCCGGGAGCAGCACTATGCGGCCATAGAGAAGGAATGCCTGGCCATGGTGTGGGCCATTAAAAAACTGCAGTCATATCTATTTGGGCAGCGCTTCACTGTGTACACCGACCATTCGCCCCTGACGTGGTTACACCAAATGAAAGGGGCTAATGCCAAGCTACTGAGATGGAGCCTGCTCCTCCAGGGGTATGACATGGAGGTGGTCCATGTGATGGGGAGTGCCAATGTGATAGCTGATGCTTTATCACGTGTCGGGGAACCTGAACTTCCCCAGGTCACTGGCTAAGTGACCCTGCTCCGTTCAGCCTCGAAGGGGGGAGAGATGTGACGAAGTGTGGGAGGGTGTTCTTGTTTTCTGTGGGGTTTCAATGGTTTGCATGCAGAGGGGGTGGGACTCAGTTTCCCTGGGTGTTACTGGTTTAACGAGGTGAGGGAAGAGGGAGTTTGTTGTTACAGAGGACCGGAGAGGGAACTTGGGACCCCAGCCAATGGCCTGGAGGATGGAGACCCCAGGGACCGGTGACCTGGCGACCCAGAGACCCAGCCCAGGAGTTGCAGCCGGTTCTGGCCAGTGGGAGAACAATGGGCTGCAGAGAGAGGACCCAGTGACCTAACCAGCTGGTTCCAGCCAGAGGACAGAAGCGAGGAGAGGAGGCCCCGTTTATTACCCTGTTTACCTGGAGAGAAGACAATGGACCGAGGCGGGGCCTGGGGCCGGGGATCTCAGAGACCCAGCTGGGAGCAGGGGGGCTCTGGGCTGGAGAGGGGGAGCAGGCAGAGCCCAACTGGAAGTAGAGAGACTAGGGTGTACTGGGCTGAGGGAGGCCAGGCCTGAGGCCCTGAGAGTTTCCTGTGCTGTGTTCAACTCTCAATAAATCCTCCTGTTTTATGCTGGCTGAGAGTCACTCCGGTCTAAAGAACAGGGCTGCATCAACCCCTTCGGGGATGGTGGAGGTCCCGGGGGGTCCAGAGCGAGTGGACTCCCTGAGGGGGCCCACGGTGAGAAACAGGTGTGCTAAGGCTCAGAGAGGTGCAGTTCCAGGAGGTGGTGGGGCCTGACCCCGAGAGAGAGTGGAACCCCACGAAGGGTTGTCTCACTAAAAGGGGCACCCACCACGGACCGCACGGGGCCACGAGTGGGCACAATCTGTGAGTCCGTGACAGGGAGACAGAGAGACATGGGCTGGGGCAGCAGGGGGTGTGGGTGGGGGCAGGGCTGGCTCCAGGCACCAGCCCACCAAGCTTGTGCTTGGAGAGGCACCTGGAGGGGGGCGGCACGGTGTGGCGCTCTGGCTACGGCTGCCGGGGAGAGCAGGGCCACGGCCGGGCTCGCCGCTCTCACCCCGGCACTCTGGCCGCCAGGGAGAGTGGAGCCCTGGCCGGGCACTCCGCCCTCCCCCCGGCGCTCTGGCCGCCGGGGAGAGCGGAGCCCCAGCTGGGACTCACCACCCTCCTCCCAGGGCTCCGGNGAGCCCAGGGCTGGGGTGGGGACAGCCAAAATTTTTTTTGCTTGGGGTGGCAAAAAACCTAGAGCTGGCCCTGGATTCACCCTCCCACCCGCTCCTTGCCCCTCGAGGCTCTTACTTGTCCAGCGTGGAGCCCTGGCTCTGGTTGCTGGTGAGGTGAGAGAAGATGTCGCGGTCGTTGCGCGGCCTGGTGGGAGGGGACGAGGGAGGTATGAAGCCAACGTCCGAAGTCCTGAGCTGGGGTGTTCAGAAAGAGACCCAGGATTACAAGCCTGGGCCAGGGACCTACTCCCTGCCCCACACCTCCACTCAGCACAAGGAAGCCTGCAGTGCCAGCCCATGGTACAGCTGGATCCAGCTCCTGTGTAAGGGAAGTAACCGTTTTTTTTAAAAGAGCTAGAAACTGACATTGCATAAGCCAGGAACTCCTGATCGACAGTTAGGTTCCTCCAGGAGACCGACCCATCTAGTGCAGAGAACGGGGGGACAAAGGCTGAGCTGAAGCTAGATTCGTGCTCTCCAGGATGCCGGGGCGCCCTCATGCTCTAGCTGAAGATGGCCTGGGAGTTCCCAGCATTGCCCTCCTGCCATTTCTCTCTGGGAGCCCTCACCCCGCAGCCTGGCCTGTCTGTTCTCAGGAGGCTGCGTGCTGCCAGGTGCACATCCCCAGCACGGAGTCCCTTGTTTAATGCCAGGGGACGGCGACTGGGAAGGAAATGTACTGCCATGCCAAGCCTGGGAATGGACTGGTGATAAGGCCCTGGGGCACCTGGCATGTCAGTACCCAGCGGGGCCAAGAGCCAAGCGCACCCTGGAGCCATCTGTAAGGTGCTGAGTCCATCCTGTGCTGGGCTCCAGCCAATCCACAAGCCAGGAACTGGCCCCATGACTCCCAGAGCAGGTATATCAGTCTCACAGCAGCAGCTCAGTCCGCTCAACATCACTCCAGGGCCAGGAACTCGCTCCTGCCTGACATAGGCAACAGGCTGAGCCTGCTCCAGCCCTGTTCCTAGTCCTACTCCAGCCCTGGTCTCGCTCCAGCCTTGCTCCACCCATGCCCTGCTCCGCCCCCTGAGTCCAGCTCCAACCACTAGGCCTGACCACCTCCATCACCTTTGCTGACACCATCTCTTCCATAGGAAATGGCACTGAGGTTGCCGGGGAAACAGGCATTCTCAGGGTTCCAGGAGCCATTGTTCTATTTACCAGGACAGTCCGATGCCAGGACAGTGCCCCTGAGCGCTGGAGAGGACTAGGGCTGCATTAGGACACCTGAAGTGCAGCTGCTGGAGACTCAGCAGAACCGCCTGGAGACAGCCACGCTTGCCTCCCAGCCCGGGAATCCCAGAGACCCAGAGCGTAGACGTCTCTCAGAGCATCTCTGCCAGCAGGAGACATTGGGTGAGGAAAGGAGTTCCCCCGCCCTCAGGCAGGGGCCATTCAGGAGACCCGGCGTGGGGGGAATCGGGCTGTGTCTGTACAATGTCTAGCACTGCGGGGCCCTGATCCGGGACTGAGCCCGCTGGGCATTGCCAAAATACAAAGGAGAACAGCAGGGCTGGAGGATTTACAGGCTCTGTGTGAGGAGGGCTGGTTGGGTTGAGCCAGCAGTGAGTCCCCAGTAACACAGAGCTGTGCTAGTGATGGAAGATCTATTTCGTCTTCCCTACTTAGCACAGTTCAAAACTTAGCACTGACCAGCTGCAAGGATCCTGGTGGGCCCTGGTATGGTTGTAGCAGCAGACTCAATGCTCTGTGTGGCCTCGGGCAAGCCCTTCATTCCCGCTGTGCCGCGGTTCCCTGTCAATACACTGGGGGTAGCAACCAGGCCCTGCCCTGCAGGGGGCAGTTAGAATAAATGCAATCAAGGTTGGGCAGTGCTTGGATGCCACGGGGATGAGGGCCAGGATGGTGCCTAAGACAGACCGAAAGCAAAGGGGAGCTACAGAGCCGGTGGTGAGAGGGGTTTGGCAGAACAATCTGTTCTGGGTGCCTGGGCTGTTAGACCCCAGCTAGCCATTGGCATTGCCAGACCTCCCTGATCTATGGTGCTGCTGCTCTCCCTGCTTCTAGGAGTCACTGCCTCCCCCTGGGCCGAGACCCCCGCAGCAATCATCTCCTGGGGTTGCCGTGGCACTGAGCGGCTAGCAAGGCCTGAGACTCAGCTGTGGGGGGGTGTGAGGCTGCTCTTAAAGCAGCTTGTGCGTTGTTGCCATGGTGGGAGGGGAAGCAGAGATGGGGCCATTTTACATCCCACGTCCAAGGCGCCTGGTTAGCTTGGGCAGGTGCAAAGAGCCGCCCGCGTGGGCTGGGAGCTGGGGGAGGGGAGCGTTCGGGAACCCCTGTTCTGCGCTGTCACGAGGAGGAGGAGCCAGGATGGAACTGATTCTCCCACTCGAGGATCCGGACACCTCCTGGCTTCAGCTGCATAGATACAAGGAGGGGCTCTGGCCTGGGGTCTGCAGGAGCTGGGACTAGACGAGCCCAGCGGTCCCCTCTGGCCAAACGTCTGTGACTGTGGGGAGCGGAAGGTCCTGTGACAGTACCTTCCATAAGGCTTTATGGGAATATGACATAACTGGAATATGCTTTGTGCTGCCTGTGCCATGTAACATATCTCTGTAAAGGTTATGGTCTACTAGATCTATTCATCCTATTTGTACACATATATCAGTTTATACTTGAGGTTAAGAATATTGGCCGTATACTTGCTTGATTTCTAAGTAAGCTTTGTGAAGCATTTGGTCAGCTTCTTTAGAAAGGAATTCGCAAGGTTAAGTACCCGATCAGGAAGCACTTGGGGAACAATGCATCTTGGAATGCTCCAGTCCAATACCATGTGGACAATGGCTTCTGCCTGTAAAGACTGTGAGTCATTCAAGGACATGTGACTTACCCAGGTGACTCCAGAACTCCATCTTGGAGCTGGACTTTGCATAGGAGTGAGGAGGCGGTTCTCCACCCACAAGAGAAAGTCTATTGAAACCCCTAAGAGACCCCTCCATTTGGTCTTCAGCTAGATAAAGAGGGAGCCTCCCCACCCCCCAGGATACTTGGAAGAAACGGGAACAAAGGGGTGTGAGTGATTGCTGGACCCAGGCTAAAAGGAGATTAGTCTGTAAAAGGGAGCATTCTGGAACTGGTGAGGATCTTATTTGTATTCAGTGTTTGATTAGACATAGATTTGTGCATTTTATTTTATTTTGCTTGGTGACTTACTTTGTTCTGTCTGTTACTACTTGGAACCACTTAAATCCTACTTTCTGTATTTAATAAAATCACTTTTTACTTATTAATTAACTCAGAGTATGTATTAATACCTGGGGGAGCAAACAACTGTGCATATCTCTCTATCAGTGTTATAGAGGGTGAACAATTTATAAGTTTACCCTGCATTCGCTTTATACAGGGTAAAACGGATTTATTTGGGTTTAGACCCCATGGGGGTTGGGCATCTGAGTGCTAAAGACCAGCACACTTCTGTGAGCTGTTTTCAGGTAAACCTGCAGCATTGGGGCAAGTAATTCAGACCCTGGGTCTGTGTTGGAGCAGACGGGAGTGTCTGGCTCAGCAAGACAGGGTGCTGGGGCCCCAAGCTGGCAGGGAAAACAGGAGCAGAGGTAGTCTTGGCACATCAGGTGGCAGCTCCCGGGGGGTTTCTGTGATCCAACCCATCACAGGTCCCTCCCATGACCCCGGTGGGGAAGGACAGGCTCTAAAGCCCTGGCCAGGCCAAAACTAATCTGGGCTGGGGCATCCCATGGTTGGGCAGTCACACATTGGCTGGCTTGTGACTCGCCTGCCCATTGTGACACGCCCCCTGCTGGCTGCCAAAGCCTCATCCCCTCACTGCCAGGCTTGGCTCTACAGAGCGAGAGCTGGCACGTGCCGCTGAGAAAGCTGATCCAGCCGTTTCAGCTCCGCCACTGGCAGCAGAAAGTGGGTGGCCCATATACACGCTGGCTTCTGTCCACTCCTGACTCCAGGTAGGAGAATCTTCTATTGCCCGCCTCTGCTTTTCCATTGCATCGCCAGCCACACCGAGCCTTCCCCGAGCTCCTGGCTGGGCGGCGCACGTCTACCAAGTGCCCCGGTGCCGGCTGTCTAGCCTGGTGCCAGTGAGGAAGTGGGCAGCGGCATGCGCACAGGAGGGAGTCTGGGGTGGCCAGACAGAAGGGGTCGCACCAGTCCAGCCCGGAGGGGACGGAGACAGGGAGGAGGGTTTGGCGGGGCTGGTGGCAGGGCACAGGAAGGCGGCACAGGCTGGTAGATGAGGCATTGGGCTGGGATTCAGAAGAGCTGTGTTCAGTTCCCAGCTCTGCTGTAAGTCTTCTGTGTGAGATCAGGTGAGTCCCTGTCGCTCTGGGCCTCAGCAAACTAGGGAGAGCAGGTCCCTACTCCATGGTGGTGGTGGGGGGGGATTGAGAGGTTAAATACAACAACACCCGCGTGCTCAGCCACTGCCATGATGGGGCCAGGTAAGGGTCCAGACAGGGAGGTAGCTGGTGGCCAACATGGGCCATGTGGGGGTGATTAAAGGCAAATGGGAAGAAGCATGAGAGGTGTGTGTCATGGAGTCCCCGGGCAATGCTCTGGAGCTGCTCCCTATGAAGCCAGTCAGGACTCTGGTGAAGTCTCCTCTCTGTGAGCAGACTGTCTTCTGGGTCAGAAGCTCAAAGGGCTTTCACCTTCCTGGGTCTGACCTTGAAGCATTCAGGATCCTCTGCCCCTCCTTGCGTTTCCCACAGTGAGTCCACCCAGCCGGGGTCCTGGGGAAGCCAGAGGGTCCTGCATCCCCACTTCGCAGTCAGACGTGACTATTAGCGAGCCAGTAAAACAGAGGTTTATTAGATGATAGGAACACGGTCTAAAACAGCTTGTAGGTACAGAGAACAGGACCCCTCAGCTGTTACCAGATGTGCCCATTACTTAGGGTTACCATATTTCCACAAGCAAAGAAGAGGACACTGGGGGCGGGGGGGAGGAACCCCGCTCTACCCCTGCCCCTAACTGCCCCCTAGGACCCCACCGCTTATCTAAGCCGCCCTGCTTCTTGTCCCCTGACTGCCCCCTCCTGAGAACGCCCTATGACCCTACCTGTCCCCTGACTGCCCCGACCCTTATCCACATCCCCACCCCATATTCACACCCCCACCCCCAGACTCCCGGGGACTCCCATGCCCTATCCAACTGCTCCCCGCCCCCGACAGGACCCCCAGAACTCCTGACCCATCCAACCCCCTCTGCTACCTGCCTGCCTCGATGCCTCTCCAAACCCCTGCCCCCTGACAGCCCCTCCCAGAACCCCAGACCCATCTAACCCCCCCTGCTCCCTGTCCCTGACTGTCCCAACCCCTCTCCACACCCTTGCCCCCCTGACAGCCCCCTCCAAACTCCCGACCCATCCAACCCCCCATCCCTGTCCCCTGACCAGGGCCGACTTTAAAGAGCCCAGGAATCGGGCTGCGCTCCGGACGGGGTTGCGGGGCTTGGGGCTGGGCCAGAGGTGCTCGGCCGGGGGTGCTGGGGCCCGAGCTGGGCCGGGGGTGCTGGGGCCCGAGCTGGGCCAGCGCTGCTGGGGCCCGAGCCAGGCCGGGTCCGGGCTGGGGGTGCTGGGGCCCGAGCCGGGCCGGGTCCAGGCTGGGGATGCTGGGCCGGAGCCGCTGGGGCAGCCGGGCGCCACTCGGCCCGGGCTGGAAGGAGCCGCTCGGCCAAGGCTGCGCCTCCCCGGAGCTCTCCTCCTTGCACCCCCCTGCCCCAGCTTACCTGCTGCTGCCTCCCGCTTGCCCCTGTTTCTTTTCAGACTTCCCGCAAAGATCTGATTGGCGGGAAGCAGGGGAGGGGGAGGAGCAGGGAGCGGAGTGTTCAGGGGAGGGGAGAAGGGGGAAGACAGCTGCGGGCCGGACAGCTTGGTAAGGCTGCAGGGGATGGGGGGAGCCGGGAAGGGGCTTTGGGTGCAGAGCGGCGCTTGGCTGCCGCTTTTCTATCTATAAATAGCCAACCAGGGGGAAATCACGGACATTTTTAGATTTTTAAAAATCCCCCCCGGACGGCTTTTTAAAGACCGAAAAGCCGTACATGTCCGGGGAAATCCGGACATATGGTAGCCCTACATTACTTTGGGGTATGCTCATTTATTTGGGTTACTCCTCTGGGGAAGAGGGTTCTGTAATCCTGTCAATGTACTGCTTGTGTCACTTGTGTTTACATATGGAGCTCTACTTCTCCCTTCTGCAAGTCCCCTCCCAATGGAGCTATCCTGCAGGACCTAAGGTCCCTAGGGCTGGGTTACTCCCACCCCAGAACCAGATAAACATCCACACACCCACACGTACATTAACAGAGCAAGTCTGAGCGGACCAGGTCAATCAGCACTGTCAAGCTGACCCCTTATATGTCTCTGGACTCACTGGGCTGGATGAAGCAGCACTTTCAAGCTGTCTCTCCTTATATGCCCCTGGGCTCCTTGGACTGGGTCAAGCAGCACTTTCAAGCTGTTACCCTTATGTGTCCCAGATTCAGCACGTCCCTATCCCCACTCCCCCAACACAATTGTACTGGCAGTAATCTACTTGATGAGCAAACCCTACAGTATTTTGGGTGCTGCAGGGATCTTTAGCTTAGGTAAAAGAAGCATTGCTGTAGAGTGAATGGGGGAGGCTAAAAACACAACCGAGTAAAGTTCAGCATGAGAGAAACAACCAACTTAACCATAGAAGTTATTTATTGAATAATAGTGATAACTACACAAGGAGGACTAAACCAACATAACATACATGATTAAAGGCTAATACCTAAGGTAGACAGGAAACAGAGAGAGAAAGAGAGAGAAAAAGAAGGGGATCTCACCGCTCCCTGAAGCTTGAACTGGTCAGGGTTCCCAGATGATGGTGGTAGCTGAGGGTCCTGAGGGCAAGAGGCAGGCAGAATCCCCTGCACGATCAGTGAGGAGATGATGGAGTTCCAGTGGAACTGATGCATAGTGTGGATCTAAGCATCAGAACCCTGACTAGGGGGTGAGTAGTGATTTTTGTAAAGAAAATACAATGGTTCAAGGGAGAACACTAGATTTGTTTATAGGTAAACTGATGACTCAAGGATTTTTTTTAGACTAGACAATAGGATCTGATCACTCTTGGCTATGGGTGGTGTTTTCTTCCAGGGAGCTCACAATGCAACTAGGCTGCTTCAGTATTTGGATATCAATTAAGGATTCGTTACTAGAATTGGTCTGATAATTGCTGAGCTGGGTGTGTGCAGACATAGGTTCATTAGCATCTGGAGCAGAGATTCCCATGATGCAGTGCTTCCCTGCTTTTTCTGGTCCCAGAATTCAGTGTGGTTTTCTGTTCTCCATTCTGTATGTAAATTGAGATGTCTCCCTGTCCCATCTTTCATGCATATGAGGCTAGGGGAGTTGTCTCTGCTCTCCATTCTGTATGCTAATGGAGATGTCTTAATCTTGTCACCCTTGTCAGGAGGGGTCTAGGTGTGTCTCCCAACGCCCTTCACTGCTCTCTGCAAGTTTTCTTCTTCTGATGGGTTTTGGTTTAAGCAGAGGCGGGGAGGGGGTGTCTTTCATGAGTCAGGCTGGATACTGCACCCTGGTTCCCCAAGAACACAGAGGTGTCTGGTATCACAGCTGGGTCCATTTTGGGGGGCAGTGAGCCAGACACCCACATCTGCACTTCACTCCTCGTCCCCAGCCAGTTCCAAACTGAAACTCTCCAGCCCCTCCTCTCTGGCCTTTGTCTCTTTCCCCGGCCAGGAGGTCACCTGATCTCTTTGTTCTCCAACACCTTTAGCTATCCCCTTGCAGGGGGGAAGGGCCCCGGCCATTAGTTGCCAGGAGACAGAGTGTTGGCCATTTATGCACACTGGCCTTTATCCCCCCACCTAGAGACTTAAGAAATGCATAGGGGAAACTGAGACACCCCTACAGTATTCAGAGGAAACATTAAGAACAGTCCCACTTCGTCACAGTGAGGGAGTTAGAGAGTCTGTGGGAAGCCCTCTCTCTTGTGAAATCAACCACCCCTACAAGGTGCGGGCCGCTCCAGATCAGGGGAAGGGCCCAGCTGTGAATTTAGAGCCAGATCCTGGTTTGGATCTGAATCCACCGGCGCTGCGGAGCGTTCAGCTGTGGGGAGCTAGCTCCCGCCTGTGCCAGATCACAAAGTGCCACTTCAGGCAGCGCCCTGTGTGGAGCTGCAGCTGGGCCCTCCAGAGCCGAGTTGAGGCTCCTCCTCTCTGCTGGCCAGCCGGCCGCAGCTCCTCAGCACCTGCCCGCTCAGCCCCACCTCAGTGCTCCTGCCTCCCCCATCTCCTCCCTGGCGCTGCACCTCGCCCCCTGCACCTGGAATGTCAATACCCAGCGGGGCCGGGAGCCAAGCGTCCCGGGAGCCATCTGTNCCCATTGTGACACGCCCCCTGCTGGCTGGCACAGCCTCATCCCCTCATTGCCAGGCTTGGCTCTGGCAGAGCGAGAGCTGGCACGTGCCGCTGGGAAAACTGAACCAGCTGTTTCAGCTCCGCCACCGGCAGCAGAAAGTGGGTGGCCCATATACACGCCAGCTTCTGCCCACTCCTGACTCCAGGCAGGAGAATCTTCTATTGCCCACCTCTGCTTTTCCATTGCATCGCCAGCCACACCGAGGTTGGATGAGAAGGTACCAGCCTCCCTGCCGCTCTCCTGCCTTCTGCTCCTGCCCCTTCACGGGTGTGTCTGAGCAACTCCTGCTGCTCACGAGACCGCCCCACCTCCCCCACCCCGCCGGCCTCGCTCACCTGCGAACTGCCACGGCCCCAATATTCCTTGGGGAAGGGATCAGGGTCATTCCATTGGGCAGGAAGAATCCTGAGTGGTTGGATCCAGCCTGTCTGCTGTGCAGCTTGTGAACCAGGAGAAGGAGAGGCGGGAGTGACCCAGAGGAGGCCGTTTGGCCTGTGGGATGGGCTGCTGGCCTGGGAGTTCAGACACCTGGGTTCTAATCCTGCGTGACTTTGAGCACATCCCTTCCCTTGTTTCTCTGCTGGCTGCCTTGGCTAGTTAGAGTCTGAGCCGTCCAGTCCAGCGATTGTCTGCAGCACCTGGTGCAACAGGGCCCTGAGCTCAGCTGGCATCTGTAGGTGCTGGTGGGACAGAAATAACTGGGCTGCCCCTGATGCTGAACGGGGCAATCGCCTCTCGTCACTCACAAGCAATGCCTTGTCCTGGCTTCTTGCAGGATGGCTGAGGAAGGCCCCAAGGGCCCCTCAAAGCCCATCCGCGCCTGGGAGGAGACAAAACCTCCCCCAGGGAAGAGTTGGCAGAAGAGCCCACGACAGCAGCAGGAGCTGTGTGTGCCTCAGCCGTTCCGTGCCAGTGAGTGGGTGCCTTCTGGATGGGCGGAGGGGGCTGCAAAAATGGCTGGGGCCATGGCCCTGCATTGTGGTTGGGCTTGGCCCCTCTGGGGGTTGGGTGGCAAGACTAGGGTGTCACTGGGGGGAGAAGACTCCATAGACCTTGTACTGCTCTGGGCTGCCACGAGATGGAGAGACAGGAAAACCCAGGCAGGGGGGGAATGGCCCCTCCTGCTGGCAGCAGCTGCAGCCTCTAAAGCTGATCGGGGCATTGGGGAGGTGACAGAAGAAGCATCAGGTGGAGACTGACTGAATCGCCCACCCCGATCTGTCACGCAGCAGGGTCGGAGGATGTTTTCCACCAGTCGAAGGGGATGCTTGGTGCACGGTGGGTTGTTAAAGCCTAGGATTGCACGGCGCCGGCCAGAGCATAAGATGCCCCCTGATGTTGCAGCCCCATCTGCTGGCTCCTTTGTCGCATGTCACAGCACAGGGCATTTGGGGGGAGTGTTGACGATAGGAGCCCAGTGCCTGCCCAGGTTACACCCAGTGGCTCTGCTGGCTGTTGGTGGCAGGAGAGGCAGTCAGAAGAAGCAGAACGGGCAGGCCCTGGGTCCCCATATCCTATGCAGACTGGGCAGCTGTTCCCTCTCCTGTCGCAAGGACCAGACCGATTCACTCCCAGTCCCCCTGCCCCCTCCAGCAATGGCCCGGAGAGTGGGGACACCCCTCATGGCCTGACATTGTCCCTCCTTCCAGGTGTGGCGCTCCTCAAATCCCCAGACTGAGCCTGCATGCTGGGCGGGGAAGTGGGGTGGCCGCTGGGAACCAGGGTTCCGACTGGGTCTTTGCTGGGCTGGGTAGCAAAGAGGTGGGGAAGCCAGGGATCGCTGTGCCAGACTCTGCCGTGCATTGGGGCTGCTCCCCTGGTGGGGTGGGAGTGGGGGCAAGGGTTTTCTCTAAGGTCTCTGTCACCCAGACTGCAGCTTGGCAGACCCAGGTATTACCACTGCTCTGTCTTTGATCAGATTCACCATCCCCATGTAACGCCTCCTGCTTTAAGGGGCCAGACTTGAAGGAGAAAGAGGCCCTGGACCACATAGACGCCTTTCTGAAGGGCAATAAACAGGTACCAAGAGCCCTCCTCTGACCTGTCAGCTAGTGCCCTGTCCACATGCACATCTGCCCTTCTCCAGATGATGCATGGATTCTAAGGCCAGACGGAACCACTGTGACCTCCTGTATAACACAGGCCAGAGACCCGCCCCCAAATAATTTCTGTTTAAACTAAAGAATCTTAAAAAGTCCCGTCTTGAGTAACAAAAGGTCGCCCACCATGCCCCTTGCTCAGTTGTTCCAATGGCCTATTACTTTCTCAGTTAAAAACGTACATTTCCAGTCTGAATTTGTCTAGCTTCAATTTCCAGCCCCTTGTGGACTTGTGCCCACTGGATTTGGCCAGTCCCTAGTGTGACGGGTTGCCCCCCTTTGAGGTACCACCTGATGTACCGGGATACCACTGAGCCCACCTGTTCTGCCAGCCTGGGCCCCTTTACCTTGTCTTGCTGGGCTAGGATCACAAGCCTCTTCCAGCCATGCACTCAGGCAGGGCCACGCCCAGCTGCAGAAAGACACAGACACTGAGATCAGCTCTGGGAAGACTCAGCTGAAGGGACTTGTCCCAGTACTCTGGTGCCCACCTCCTTTGGAGTACAGACCCAAAGGTTTTATGAAATTCGCCCCCTCCCTCGATGTGGAGAGAGGTAGGCACAACTCTTTGCCCCTCCCCCAGTTACTAATTGCACAAACTGGGTTATGGTATAAACAAGCAATAAGATTATTAACTACAAGAGGTAGCTTGTAAGTGGTTATAAGAGATAGCAAATGGTACAAAGCAGATTGCATTAGTAAATAAACACAACACGCAAACTAAGCTTTCCACACTGGATAGATAGGCTCTACATGAGCAAATTCTCACCCTGAGTGATAAACAGGTGGGCAGATTCTTAAGGCACAAGCTGCCTTGGCTTTGCAGCTTGGATTTCCCAGGTTTTCTTACACAGGCTAGGAATCTCTCTCCAGCCTGGCACCATCACTTCTCATAGTTCAATCTTTGTCCCACCCAGTTGTTCCTCCCACTCTGTCAAGCCCCCAGTAACACTGTCTGGCTGCCTACCCCCCATGTTGCAGTTCCTCTTTGGACACCTGCCCCGTGAGAGCTGCTCCCTCTCTGGTCCGGTTTCACACACAGCTGCCCTGCCCTCCCCAGATAGTCACTCCTGTTACCAGATGAATGGCCTTCTGCCACTCGGCATATCAAAGCCTGAGCAGCACTGGGGGGAAGCTTTCTAACATCTCTCCCACTGGCAGCTCCTTTCCACGCTAACCTTCCTGTTTGTGTCTAATCTCTGCGGGGTATAGGACGAGGCCCAGAAAATGAATTTTTTGAATTCCATCCTCAACCTCGTCATAGACATCGTGGCATGGAGCCCAGAAATAAATATGGACCACAAAGCCCTGCTAGTGGAGAAGATAAAGGTGAGTAAAACACACACTGGGGCTGTGTTACCCGGCGGGTTTAGTGATTGGCCTGGAGATCTCTGCAGATTTGTCTAACTTGAGCTGCCAATCATTGGATCGTGTTAGACGTTTGTCTGTTAGACTGAAGAGCCCATTATCAAATATTTGCTCCCCGTGTAGGTACTTACAGACTGTCATCAAGTCACCCTGTAACCTTCCCTTCATTCAGCTGAACTAATTGAGCTCCTTGAGTCTCTCACTGTCAGGCATGTTTCCCAATCCTCCAATCACTCTTGTGGCTCTTCTCTGACCCCTCTCCAATTTATCAACATTCTCCTTGAATTGTGGGCACCGGACCTGGACACAGGATCCCAGCAGCGGTCGCACCAGTGCCAAATACAGAGGGAAAATAACCTCTCTAACAACTGGAGTTTGCCCTGTTTCTACATCCCAGGATGGCATTAGCCCTTTTGGCCCCAGCATCGCACTGGGCGCTCATGGGCAGCTGATTACCCTGACTGCCAAGTCTTTTCCAGAGTCACCGCTTCCCAGGTTAGAGCCCCCCATGCTGTGAGTGTGGCCTGCATTCTTTGTTCCTAAACATATAACTGTATGGAAATGTAGATTGTTCCCTTGCACCCAGCTTCCCAAGTCACCGGGTCGCTCTGTATACGCCAGTCTCCCTGCCCAGAGCCCCAACACTCTGCAGTCAGTGCCCACTAGGGAACTAGCAACAAATCTGCTCCATAGATTTGGCAAGTCTTTGCTCTCCAGCACTGCAGAAAGCTTTCCAGAGCTCACCTCCCTTCCCTGAACGTGGGACAGCGTGGGCTGGNTCTTTTCCAGAGTCACCGCTTCCCAGGTTAGAGCCCCCCATGCTGTGAGTGTGGCCTGTATTCTTTGTTCCTAAACATATAACTGTATGGAAATGTAGATTGTTCCCTAGCACCCAGCTTCCCAAGTCACCAGGTCGCTCTGTACAGGGCCGGCTCCAGGGTTTTGGCCGCCCCAAGCAGCCAAAACCAAAAAAAAAAAAAAGCCGCAATCGCGATCTAAAAAAAGCCGCGAATGCGATCTGCTGCGGCAATTCGGCGGGAGGTCCTTCACTCCCAGGTGGAGTGAGGGACCGTCTGCCGAATTGCCGCCGAATACCTGGACCTGCCACCCCTCTCCGGAGCGGCCGCCCCAAGCACCTGCTTGAGAAGCTGGTGCCTGGAGCCGGCCCTGGCTCTGTATACGCCAGTCTCCCTGCCCAGAGCCCCAACACTCTGCAGTCAGTGCCCACTAGGGAACTAGCAACAAATCTGCTCCGTAGATTTGGCAAGTCTTTGCTCTCGGCACTGCAGAAAGCTTTCCAGAGCTCACCTCCCTTCCCTGAACGTGGGACAGCGTGGGCTGGTGGGTGGTCCAGTGGGCTGGGGCTCAGCACACCCGGGTTCTACTCCCAGTTCTGCAGTAAGACTTTGGGCAAGTCACTTCCCCCTCTGTGCCTCAGTTTCCCTCCCATGCCTTGTCTCGTCTAGTTAGCTCGTGAGTTCTCTGGGGCAGGGACTGGCTCTCACTGTGTGTGTGCAGCACCGGGCACAAGGGGGCCTGATCTCAGGTGGTGTCCCTGGGTGCTAATGCTGATGGAGCCTTTCAGTGCACTGGCGCGTGACACTGGGGCACTGACCACAGGCCCTGCACTGCGCTTCCCGGCTGGAGCCCTGCACACCATCAAGTCCGCAGTAGGACGACCTGGCTGCTGAGCCCACATGTTGCAGGCCCTGCGCTTTGCTCCCCAGTCGGAGCCTTGCAGGAGCTTGGAGCCCAGCTGGCATTTTCCCACGTTGTCTCCCCAGAAGCTGATTCATCACGAGTCCGTCGACTCCCTGACTGACATGGTGCGTCAGCAAGCGATGCTCGCCATCATGGAGCTGAGGTACTCAGCCTGCCCGGCCCAGCCCCAGCCAGTGCTGTGTGCATCCAGACACGCCAGCCTTTTGGCATGGCCAGTTCTCCAGGGCATTCCCCCCTTTGCTCCTCCCCCATCTTCTGATTCCGCCGGGCACGTGGCACCAGGTGATGGTGCTGGTGCATGTGGGCTGGCACCAGTGGGTAGGTGGTGGAGGATCCTTC
>NC_048301.1:116120397-116167658 GCF_013100865.1 Trachemys scripta elegans
TGTGTGTGTGTGTGTGTGAGCATGAGGTGCACTATCAGCGCTGTATCCCCACAGGAGAGCAGTGGGGAATCGAACGGTTCCTTTGAATTACAAGGGCGGGGCTAGATCAGGATGGGGCTTTTCCCCTTTCCCCACTAGGGGCTCTGGTTCCAATCTGGCCCCAAAGCGGGGGCTGGCTGGCCTCGGGGGGCTGGAGAATGGGATACCTGCCTGAATGTGCTTACTTGCACCCGCACCTCTGCTGGCTCAGTCCATGAGGAGAAGAGGCCACACCCTGGCCTGACTCCAGCCTCCGTGGCCACCCCCACGTCGGGGCGTTTGTCAGCCCTCTGTACAGCATCAGCTTGTAACCCAGTGTGCCTGGGGCAGCCCTCACTGGAAATGCCAAGGTCAGGGCAGGCTGCAAAAAAAGAGCAGATTCTCCCAAAACTGGTGGTTCACACTGAAGTTGGACTCACCAACCAGTCGCAAACTGCTCCTGATTCCCCACTCTGGTTATCAAGAAGCTAAAAAAGAAATCACACAACCCCCTTTACTGCATTCCAGTTCTCTGGCTTCCAATCAGCACCTAGGTCCAGGACAGTGAGAAGTCATTTAAAACCTCTGCTCACAATACAAAATGTTCTTCTGACCCCAAAGGGTCAGCCATGTCACCAGGCCAATGTTAGTTTGGATCTTACCCAAAATACCACGCTTCCAGACAGTCCTTTATTGTCTGAAACAAAAGGTTTGTTATAAGGAAAAAAGAAAGAACAAGAAGAGAGTTGTTAAATGGTAAAACAATCACATAGGAACAGAGACTTCAAAGTCTATATTTCTGGTTCTTCTTCGAGTGCTTGCTCATATCGATTCCAATTAGGTGTGCGCGCGCCGCGTGCATGATCGTCGGAGAATTTTCTACCCTAGCAACACCCGTCGGGTCGGCTGTGGAGCCCCCTAGAGTGGCGCCTTCATGGCGCTGGATATATACCCCAGCCGACCCGGCGCCCCCTCAGTTCCTTCTTACCACCCCTGACGGTCGTTGGAACTGTGGAGCGCGGCATAGCTGTTCTCCACTCTCCCTAGCTTATTCCGTTTATAGATAGTTATAGTTATAGTTATATATAGTTAGATAGTTGTTTAAATTACTTTATTAACAGTTGTTGTATAGTTAAAAGGGGATTAAGGGGGTTGTTCTCCCCCTTTTTCCCCCGGCGCGTAGCCAGGCTCATGCCCAAGGCTCCCGGTTTTAAGCAGTGCGCGTCCTGCGCTAAGCCTATGCCCACAAGTGACCCGCATGACTCGTGTCTGAAGTGCCTGGGAGAGTCCCATCAAACAGATAAGTGTAAGATCTGTAAGGCCTTCAGACCGAGAACCAAAAAGGAGCGGGACTTTCGGCTTCGGCAACTCCTCATGGAGGCGGCACTTAGCCCGGACGCTCCATCGGCGCGTCAAGCCCCAGTGCCGAGCGCCTCAGTGCGCAGTGCCCCAGCGGCACCGACTGCCCCGGCACCGCGAGTGGAGTCGGACAAGCCTCCGCGGCACCGGACCCCTTCGGCACCGCACCCGCCGCAAGTGCCTCGGCGCCGATCGTTATCACCGGGACATAAGAAATCCCGTAAGGCGCAGGAGACTGCCGTCCTGAAGACGCCGGCCCCCCCGGTGCTGGGGGTAGAGCCGCGTCCACCGGTGGAGCACCAAAAGCAGGTGCCTCCGGCACCGTCAACTCCGGCTCCGAGGCCGTTGAGTCCGGTGCGGACGGGATCACCACCATGGTCAGTGGTGGAACCGTGCCTCCCGTCGACCCCAGAGACCTTTGCGACGGCAAGAGACTTGATTGCTCTCACGGAGCCGGCACCGCCCCAACCACCGGCACCGTTGGCCCCTTGTCCGGTGCAATCCAGGGGGAAACCTGCCTTGATGCGCCCGCCATCTCAGGGACTGGAACCACGGCACTGATCCAGGTCCCGAAGCAGGTCCCGACGCCGCTCGCAGTCCCGGCACCGAATATCACCTCGGCACCGGTCGTACTCGCGGCTAAGATCATCGTCACGGCACCGTTCTATGTCCCGGCACCGTTATGATTGTCGGTACCGTTCGACATCGAGACATAGTTCCCGGCACCGATACGAACGACGCTCGACGTCGAGGGGCCGCTCCCGGCACCGGGCCTACTCGAGATCGCCGTCCAGGTCCAGGTCGGACTCTCGGCACAGATGGGGTCATCGGCACCGATCCCGATCTCGGCACCGCTCTCCGGCACCGCATAGAGATAGATCGTCTCCAGACCGGCACCGTACGGCACCGTATCTCCCAGAGCTCATCTCGGTGCGGTCGGCACCGCCATGGCCTTCGAGATCGGTGTCTCGCTCCTCTGATGGGGCATCGAGATCTGCATACCCCCTTCAGGGGCAGGCCGATGAACCAGATATGGGCCACTGGCAGGAGACAGCGGAGGATCCCGCTCAAGGTCCTTCGCACTGGTCGTTCTGGACCCCGTGGGCGTACCACCAGGCACAAGGGGCTCCACCACCATCAACCTCTCGCTCGGTGCACTCGGAGCGAAGGGCCCCAGAGTCCACCATCTCTCGCCCTCCTCCAGGGGGCATGGAGGCTTCCGTGACCGCACCACCTGATGTCCCGGATCCAGGGGCAGGTGATGCTCCGCTCCAGAGCTCATTGGACCAGGACCCGCCCGTGGACCCCTTGCCACCTGAGGCATCTTCCTCATCTTCCCCAGATGAGGCGGTGGCGGGCACAATGAGCACAGGCCCACCCCCGATAGATCTCCGGGCACACCAGGACCTATTACGTAGGGTGGCGCGTAATATGGACCTACAAGCAGAGGAGATAGTGGAGGTGCAGGACCCCATTGTAAACATCCTCTCTGCGGATGCCCCATCCAGAGTGGCGTTGCCCCTGATCCGTACGATCCAGGCTAACGCCAATACGATATGGCAAACTCCTGCCTCTATTCCACCCACTGCCAGAGGCGTGGAAAGAAAATACTTTGTCCCCTCAAAGGACTATGAGTACTTGTATACTCATCCCCAGCCATGTTCACTGGTGGTGTCATCAGTGAATGCAAGGGAGCGCCACGGTCAACAGGCCGCAGCGCCCAAATCGAAGGAAGCTAAGCGCCTCGATTTGTTTGGGCGTAAGGTTTATTCAGCCGGGGGGTTACAACTTAGAGCGGCTAACCAGCAGGCGCTCCTGAGCCGCTATAACTTTAATTCCTGGAACTCTATGGGGAAGTTCAAGGAATTGGTCCCCCAAGACTCCAGGGAAGAGTTTGGGGCCTTAGTGGAGGAGGGTAAGAAGGTGGCACGGACCTCCTTACAGGCCTCCTTGGACATAGCAGACTCGGCTGCGAGAACCCTGGCTTCAGGTATCGCTATGCGGAGAATCTCCTGGCTCCAGGTTTCGGGTTTGCCTCCGGAACTGCAGCAAACCCTGCAGGATTTACCCTTTGAGGGACACGGATTGTTTTCAGATAAGACGGACTCTCGTCTGCAGAGCCTCAAGGACTCGAGAACAATCATGCGCTCCCTGGGGATGCATGTTGCGGGTCCCCAGCGCAGGCCATTTAGGCCCCAGCCTCAGCGATTCTACCCCCCCCCCCCACCTAGTCAGAGACAGGACTCTGCCAGAAGGCAGGGGCGAGGTGGTAGGAGAAGGTTGACCGGCCCTCAACCCGGTCAGAACCAGGGGCCACCTAGACCACCTTCAGGCCCCAGGCAGAACTTTTGAAGGTGCGGTCGAGGACAGCGCCCCAGTCACCCTTCAGGATCCAACCTCCTCCTTTCGGGATCGCCTCTCCCATTTCCACCGTGCTTGGTCCCTTATAACCTCGGACCGTTGGGTCCTTCACACGGTGGAGAGGGGATACGCTCTCCAGTTTTCTTCATCCCCTCCCTGTCCCTCTTCAGGGACCCTTCTCACGAGCAATTTCTTATACAGGAGGTTTCTACGCTCCTATCTATGGGGGCCATCAAGGAGGTTCCATTAGAGTTAAGGGGCAGGGGATTTTATTCCCGCTACTTCCTGATCCCCAAGTCCAAAGGGGGTCTGCGACCCATCTTAGACTTACGCGGACTCAACAAATTCGTAGTAAAGTTGAAATTCCGCATGGTCTCTTTGGGGGCCATTATCCCTTCCCTCGATCCTGGAGACTGGTTCGCCGCCCTCGACATGAAGGACGCATACTTCCATATAGCAATCTACCCGCCTCACAGGCGCTTCCTACGCTTTGTGGTAAACAAGGTGCATTACCAATTTGCAGTCCTTCCCTTCGGCCTATCCTCGGCCCCAAGGGTGTTCACAAAATGTATGGCCGTCGTGGCGGCATACCTTCGTCGGCAAGGGATACAGGTGTTCCCGTACCTAGACGACTGGCTGGTACGCGGTCGCACCAAAGAGCAAGTTCGGGCTCACGTCCACATAATAGTACACACATTCAATGAGTTGGGCATCCTACTCAACGAGGAGAAATCCACTCTAGAGCCTACCCAGAGAATAGAATTTATCGGCGCAGTCCTAGACTCCGGACGTGCACAAGCTATCCTACCAGACAATCGCTTTCATACCATCACGAGCCTCATTCAAGGGCTCAGGGCCTTCCCAACTACCACGGTGAGGTCCTGCCTTACCCTGCTGGGTCACATGGCTTCTTGCACGTACGTAACCAGGCATGCCAGACTTCGGCTTCGCCCACTCCAGACCTGGGTGTCATCGGTATACCGCCCATATCGGGACAGCCTGAACATGGTGATCACGGTCCCGAACTCGGTCCTGACCTCCCTCACCTGGTGGCTAGATCACAGTGTGGTTTGCGAGGGGATGCCGTTTCACGCCCCACAACCCTCTCTGCACCTGGTCACAGACGCTTTATCTCTGGGTTGGGGTGCCCATCTCAACAAACACCATACCCAGGGCCTGTGGACTGCACCCCAGCTATCCCTGCACATCAATGTTCGGGAACTGATGGCGGTGCGCTTGGCGTGCCAAGCATTTCTCAATCTCCTACGTGGCCGCTGTGTGTTAGTTCTCATCGACAACACCACGGCCATGTTTTACATCAACAGGCAAGGAGGAGCACGTTCGTCGACTCTATGCCAAGAGGCGATTCGCCTATGGGACTTCTGCATCGCCCACTCAATCCATCTCATGGCATCGTTCCTCCCTGGAGTCCAGAACACTTTAGCGGACCGACTCAGCAGGTCCTTTCAGACGCACGAGTGGTCTATCCGTCCGGACATCATCTATTCCGTTTTCCAGAGGTGGGGGTTTCCCCAGGTAGACCTGTTTGCATCTCGAGCCAACAGGAAGTGCCACGTGTTTTGCTCCCTACAAGGGCGAGCTCCGGGCTCTCTCTCGGATGCGTTTCTCCTCCCCTGGAAAGACCACCTGTTTTTACGCCTTCCCTCCATTTCCTCTGGTCCACAAGGTGCTGCTCAAATTACGCAGAGACCAGGCACAAGTAATTCTAGTCGCTCCAGCGTGGCCGAGACAACACTGGTACACCACACTGTTAGAGCTCTCGGTTCAGACACCGATCCCGCTCCCGTTGTGTCCAGATCTCATCTCTCAGGACCACGGCCGACTACGTCATCCCGACCTACAATCACTCCACCTCACGGCGTGGTTGCTCCATGGTTTACCCAGGCAGAGCAGCAATGCTCGCACTCTGTCCAGCAGATTCTGCTGAGCAGTAGGAAGCCTTCAACACGGACCACGTACTTGGCCAAGTGGAAGCGGTTCTCCTGTTGGTGCGAACAACGAGCCACGTCCCCATTACAGGCACCTATTCCTCTCATATTGGAATATCTCCTCTCCCTAAAACGGCAGGGTTTGGCGATATCTTCAATTAGAGTTCACCTGGCCGCTATATCGGCCTTTCACCCGGGGGAACTCGCGTCCTCGGTATTCTCTAACCCGATGGTCATTAGATTCCTTAAGGGCTTAGACCGGATGTACCCACAACAACGTCAGCCCGTTCTGACGTGGGATCTCAACCTGGTTCTCTCCAAGCTCACAGGTCCTCCATTCGAGCCACTGGCCACCTGTTCACTTCTGTACCTATCCTGGAAGACAGCCTTCCTCGTAGCCATAACCTCAGCAAGGCGCGTTTCTGAACTCAGGGCGCTTACATCCGAGCCCCCTTACACAGTTTTCCATAAGGATAAAGTGCAGCTTCGTCCACATCCTGCCTTTCTTCCTAAGGTGGTCTCTCCATTTCACATGAATCAGGATATATTTCTCCCAGTCTTCCATCCTAAACCACATGCTACTCGCCATGACCAGCGTTTGCATTCTTTGGACGTACGNCAAGCTTCCTCGACTGCTTTCCTGGCTCAAGTTCCGATCCAGGACATTTGTAGAGCTGCAGTTTGGTCATCAGTCCACACATTTACAGCTCACTACGCACTAGTACAGCAGTCCAGGGACGATGCTGCATTCGGATCAGCGGTTTTGCACACAGCAATGTCTCACTCCGACCCCACCACCTAGGTAAGGCTTGGGAGTCACCTAATTGGAATCGATATGAGCAAGCACTCGAAGAAGAAAAGACGGTTACTCACCGTTGTAACTGTTGTTCTTCGAGATGTGTTGCTCATATCCATTCCAAACCCGCCCCCCTTCCCCACTGTCGGAGTAGCCGGCAAGAAGGAACTGAGGGGGCGCCGGGTCGGCTGGGGTATATATCCAGCGC
Source organism: Trachemys scripta elegans (assembly GCF_013100865.1). Taxonomy (NCBI): domain Eukaryota; kingdom Metazoa; phylum Chordata; order Testudines; family Emydidae; genus Trachemys; species Trachemys scripta. Next base: position 116,127,089 of record NC_048301.1, read on the forward strand.
CATGAAGGCGCCACTCTAGGGGGCTCCACAGCCGACCCGCCGGTGTTGCTAGGGTAGAAAATTCTCCGACGATCGTGCACGCGGCGCGCGCACACCTAATTGGAATGGATATGAGCAACACATCTCGAAGAACAACAGTTACAACGGTGAGTAACCGTCTTTTCCTAGACCGTCCCTGATGAGTATTTGTCCAGCCTGTTTTTTAAAACCTCCATGATGGGGAGTCCACCACTTCCCTAGGTCACCTGTTCCAGTGCTTAGCCACCCTTAGACTTTTTCCTAATATTTAACTTAAATCTCCCTTGCTGCAGATTAAGCCCATTACTTCTTGTCCTACCTTCAGGGGACATGGCGAACAATTCGTCACCATCCTCTGTATAACAGCCCTTAACGTATTTGAAGACTATTACAGGTGCCCCCTCCGTCTTCTCAAGACGAAACATGCCCAATTTGTTCAACCTTTCCTCACAGGTCAGGTTTTCTAAACTGCTGATCATTTTTGTCACTGTCCTCTGGACTAGCCCCAGTTTGTTCACACCTTCCTTAAAGCGTGGTGCCCAGAACTGGGCACAGTGCTCCAAGCTAATACACCTCAGAATGACATTTCCCTTTTTCACAACAGCATCACACTGTTGATTAATATTCAGTGTGAGACCCATGGTAACCCCCAGATCCTTTTCTACAGTACTACCACCTAGCCGGTTATTCCCCACTTTGTTTTTATGCATTTGATTTTTCCTTCCTAAGTGTGTTACATCACATTTGTTTTGACTAAATTTCATCTTGTTGACTTGAGACCAACTCTCCAATTTAGCAAGCTCATTTTGAATTCTAATCTGTCCTCCAAAGTGCTTGCAACCCCTCCCAGCTTGGTGTCATCCACAAACTTTACAAGCATACTCTCCTCTCCATTAACCAAGTTCTTAATGAAAATATTGACTAGTACTAGACTCAGGCACACCCCTGGGGGACCCCACTTGAAACACCCTCCCACTTTGCCAGCGAGTCAGTGATAACTCCTCTTTGAGTATGGTCTTTCCATCAATTGTGCGCCCACTTTATAGTAATCTCATCTGGATCATACTGGCTTAGTTTGCTTATGAGAATGTCTTGTGGAACTGTCTCAAAAGCCTTACTAAACTTCATATACATAATCATATACTGCCTCCCTCCATCCATTAGGCAAGTAACCCTGTCAAAGAAGGAAATTAGATTTGTTTGGCATGGTTTGTTCTGGACAAATCCAAGGTGCTCTTCCTTATCACCCTATTATCTCCTCTAGGTTCTTACAAACTGTTTAATAAGTTGTTCAGTGTCTTTCTGGGTACTAAAGTTAGGCTGACAGGTCTATAATTCCTTGGGACCTCCTCGTTCCCCTTTCTGAAGATAGGTTCTGTGTCTGCCCTTCTCCAGTCCTCTGGGACCTCAGCCCTCCTAAAGATTCAGAGATTGCTTTGCCTAGCTCCATCTAGGGTGAATATCATGTGGTTCTGCCAGCTTGAATTCATCTAACTGACCTAAATTGTCTTTTACCTGTTCTCTCCTGAGTCTGGCCTGTATTCCTTCCCCCTTGTTGTTAATATTGTGTTAAGCATCTAGTCGTCATTAACCTTTCTAGTGAAATCTGAAGCAAAAAAGGCATTAAACACCTTGGCTTTGTCTGTGTCATCCATTATTTGCTCTCCTTCCGTGCTGAGTAGTGGCCCCTCACTTTCCTTTGTCTTTCTCTTGCTCCAAATGCATTTATAGAGCTGCTTCTGATTGTCTTTTATGTCCCTTGCCAGTTAGAACTCATTTTTGCCTTAAGCTTTCTGATTTTCTCCCTATGTGCTTGTGCTATTTTTTGGTACTTCTCAATAATTTGTCCCAATTTGTTTCTCTCAGGTCCTGCTCCCCTGGACCGTATCCAAGGAGGTGCAGGGCGGCTGAGGGCAGTAGAAAGGATCACCTGTCTGACGAAATTCATGGCTCGTCAATACAAATTCAAGGTAAGCAGCCTGTGACCCTGGCTGCCTCCTAATTGCACTGAGCAGCCTCGCGGTGCAGCGCTCCCTGGCAGGGAAAACCCGGGCCTAGAATAGTGACTCAGCAAGATCCTCGGTAGGAGTCCAATCTACCGAGCACTGATGTCGATGGATCTGTCCTCTGACTCCAGTGGGCTTTGGGTCGAGCCCCATAATTCTGTCTCCAAGGACTCTCCTGGCTGTTCCCCTAGGACCAAAGTCTGCTCCGCAAGGTCAGTGCATTTACACAGGATGGCCCTGAGAGCAGCCTCTGAACCCAGGTGTCTGTTCACCCCCTTTGTCAGTCACCCACGAGATGCTTTGGCATCAGCTCCTGCCAGGCTGCCAGATGAACGCCCCCTGCTCTGGATGCTCAGGGCCATTGAGCTGCTCCAGCTTTCCATCCCCCCTGTGTCAGCCCCCCCCCCTCCCCGCCAGGCGGACACGCTGCACTAGGCGTGCAGGGGCGAGTGACTCCCTTTACACCCTCTCTCCATCAGGGAGTGGAGGAGTTCAGAGTCCTGGGCCAGCTGGTGGGGTGTCTCACTCTGTGCCGTGCGGAGCAGGAGCAGGAGATCTGCCGATCGGCTATGGAGGCACTTTATCACATCTACTCCTTCATGCTGCAGCTAAAATGTAAGAGCACTGGAGACCCTTGTCCTTCCTAAATACACTGACATGGGGTTTCCAAACACGGAAAACATATTTCTTGAACACTTCCGCCTTTTCTGCAACCTTTTAAACAGTCTCCATCTAGTAATGAGCCTACACCACTGCTAAGATTTCTTTTGTTCCTAATACACTTTTTAAAAAATACCTCCTTATTATCCTTAGTCCTGCAAGCCATGGAGTTTCCCCTGATGTCTCTAGCTTCCCCTATCCATATTCTACTCTTCATAACTCACATAAGAATGGAAATACTGACTCAGACCAATGGTTCATCTAGCCCAGTATTGTGTCTTCTGACAGTGGCCAGTGCCTCATGCTTCAGAGGGAATGAACTGAACAAGGAAATTTTGAGTGATCCATCCCCTGACATCCAATCCCAGCTTCTGGTAGTCAGAAGTTTAGGGTCATGCAGAGTATGGGTTTGCATGCCCTGATTATCTTGAACCCAATTATACTTTTAGCCTTCACAACATCCCACTGCAACAATTTCCACAGGTTGCCTGTGCATTGTGTGCAGAGATACCTTCTTTTGTTTGTTTTTAACTTGCTGCCTATTCATTTCATAAAGTGACCCCTAGTTCTCGTGTTATGTGCAGGGGTAAATAACACTTCCCTATTCACTTTCTTCACACCAGTCATGATTTTATAGACCTCTATCATATCCCCCATTAGTCATCTCTTTTCTAAACTAAATGGTCCCAGGTCTATACGACAGAGCTATATTGTTATAACGACATTGTTCAGGGGTGTGAAAAATCCGCACCCCTGTGGGCAGGAGCACCTCTCCCACTGACCTAGCTAGCGCCTCTCCGGGTGGTGGATTAAGAGCTTGTTGGCATAGGAGCATCTTCACTTAAATGCTACAGCGCCTGTGCAGCTACGGCGTGTGCTGTACCCAACCAAAAGAGTGAGAACTCTGTTATTCTCCGACAGGCGATACAGTGTTTGAAGTGTAGACTTGCCCCCAGTCTTTTTCATCCTTCCTCATATGGAAGCTGTTCCATCCCCCTAATCATTTTTGTTGCCCTTCTCTGCACCTTTTACAGTTCTGATATATCTGTTTTGAGATGGGGCGAACAGAACTGCACGCAGTATTCAAGGTGTGGGCGCACCATGGATTTATATAGAGACATTATGATATTTTTCTGTTTTATTATCTATCCCTTTCCTAATGGTTCCCAACATTCTGTTTGCTTTTTTAACTGCCACTGCACGTTGAGTGGATGTTTTCAGAGAACTATTTACGATGACTCCAAAATCTCTTTCTGCATCCGAAGAAGTGGGCTGTAGTCCACGAAAGCTTATGCTCTAATAAATTTGTTAGTCTCTAAGGTGCCACAAGTACTCCTGTTCTTCTTTTTGCGGATACAGACTAACACGGCTGCTACTCTGAAACCTTTCTTGAGTGGTAATTTAAACCCCATAATTTTGTATATATAGTTGGGATTATGATTTCCAATGTGCATTACTTTGCATTTATCAACATTGAATTTCATCTGCCATTTTGTTGCCCAGTCCCCAAGTTTTGTGACATCCCTTTGTAGCTCTTCGCAGTCTGCTTTGGATTTAACTATCTTGAGTCATTTTGTATCATCTGTAAATTTTGCCACCTCACCGGTTACCCCTTTTTCTGGATCATTTATGACTATGTTGAACTACACTGGTCTCAACACAGATCCTTGGGGGACCCTGCTATTTACCTCTCTCCACTGTGAAAACTGACCATTTATTCCTGTCCTTTGTTTCCTATCTTTTAACCACTGACCCATGAGAGAACCTTCCCTCTTATCCCATGACAGCTTCCTTTGGTTAAGAGCCTTTGGTGTGGGACCCTGTCAAAGGCTTTCTGAAAGTCCAAGGACACTATATCCACTGGATTACCCTTCTCCACATTCTTGTTGACCCCTTCAAAGAATTCTAGTAGATTGGTGAAGCATGATTTCCCTTTACAAAAGCCATGTTGACTCTGCCCCAACAAATTATGTTCACCGACGTGTCTGATAATTCTGTGCTTTCCTATAGTTTCAACAATTTGCCTGGTACTGAAGTCAGGTTTACCAGGGATCACATCTGGAGACTTTTTTTAAAATTCACTGTCACAGTAGCTATCTCATACAGAGGCCGATTTAAACGCTAGGTTACATACCACAGGGCACATAAGTCTGTCTGGATGTCTCGTGAGAGCTGCAACCTTTGCACCAGGCAGGAAATTTACCGTGTGGTTCTCCCAGTCATCACAAACCAAACTGCTTATATGTCTATTGATTGAATCCCCCATTACTATTACCTGGCTTTTCTTTGTAACTGGGGTTCCTACCTCAATTTGAGAGGACATCATAACTTCATCTGGAAGGTGGGTCCCAACTATGGGATCATTTCCCTCTGCTCTAGCTCAATGTTCTCCTTCCCCAAAACTTTCACCCTCCTCAGCAGCACAGAGGCTGTCAGACTGGGGGTGGGACCACTCTACTGCATCCCGAAAAGTCTCCTGTATGTACCTCGCTGTCTCCCTTGGCTCCACCAGTTCAGCCCCTCTGGCCTCCTGGTCTCCGAGGGCCAGTATCTCCTTGGACCAAATGCCCACATATGCTATCTGCCCACAGGGCTGGTAATCGTACATGCTGCATTCAGTGCAATCAACTGGAGAGCCCCATGCTGCTGCTGCCCTTCTGCCTGGTTTATTTTTACTCTTCCAGGGGGGTTAGTTTGTTTAGTTTTGGTTTTGGGGAGGGGGTTATTGGCCTGAGTTTACGGTATGGTTGTTAGATATACTTGTCTCTCACATACTCTCTCTAAACTTTCTTGCAAAACTCCCGTTTGCTAACCGAACATCTGATTTATATTGCCTGCTGTCTGTTTCCCCTCCCTGGTTCACCCACAATGATGGTGGAGAACAGTGCAGAGTATCGGCAGGTCCTCAAGGATGGGCAAGCCATGTACGCCTTCTGGGATGCCTGGTTCACCAACACCAGCGGTATCGCATTGGTAACTACAGTCAGTGCTTTATGGGATTGTTGTGCCCAGAGTTATCAGGAGTCAGAAATTAACACCCTAGGAGTCGGGGGAAGGGACAGACCCAGGCGTGTGACTGAGCCCATTCATCTGGGCCAGAGCCCTGCCTATGGCCCACTCCACCTCATAGAATCATAGACCTCAGGAGGTCATCTAGTCCAACGTCCTGCTCAAAGCAGGACCAACCCCAACTAAATCATCACAGCCAGGGCTTTGTCAAGCCAGGCCTTAAAAACCTCTAAGGATGGAGATTCCACCACCTCCCCAGATAACCCATTCCAGTGCTTCACCACCCTCCTAGTGAAATTGTTTTTCCTAATATCCAACCTAGACCTTCCCCACTGCAACTTGAGACCATTGCTCCTTGTTCTCTCATCTGCCACCACTGAGAACAGCCGAGCTCCATCCTCTTTGGAACCGCCCACCCCTTGCAGGTAGTTGAAGGCTGCTATCAAATCCCCCCTCACTCTTCTCTTTTGCAGACTAAATAAGCCCAGTTCCCTCAGCCTCTCCTCATAAGTCATGTGCCCCAGCCCCCTAATCATTTTCGTTGCCCTCTGCTGGACTCTCTCCGATTTGTCCACATCCTTTCTCTTGTGGGGGGTCCAAAACTGGATGCAATACTCCGGATGTGAACTCACCAGTGCCGAATAGAGGGGAATAATCACTTCCCTCAATCTGCTGGCAATGCTTCTACTAATGCAGCCCAATATGCCTCCCTACATGCCACATCCCAAGATGCACTGGGGCTCATCCAAACCTGATCCCAGCTCCTTCCCCAGAGATTAATGCAATAAAAGGCATCATTGCATCTGTGCACCAGCACCAGCCCCTGATGAGCACTAGAGAGTGTATCCGTGCTGTGCAGTATTGTGCCCCCGTGCACTGCCTGGCTGGCCTCTGCCATGCACGACAGTTCCTGATTGCTGGCTGGGTACTGTGCTGCTCAGGTGCAGTAACCCAGCCCTGTCCCGGCAGAGTGGGGTTTGTCAGTCTAGGTCAGGGATCTCAAACAAGTGGCTCATGGGCCACATGTGGCCCGCGAGGTAATTTTCTGCAGCCTGTGAGCCCCTCGCAGCCCCTGCTCCCGCCCTCCCCCAGTGTTTACGTAGAGCGGCTCCGGCCTTACGCGCACCGGGGGCAGGGCAGGCCCCCATCTCCTCATTTCCCTTTCAGGTGTTGGAGGCTGTGTTGAGCATTTACAACAACCTGGACTCCATCAGCGAGCCACTGTCCCAGCAGGAGCTGTTCAGGGCTCTTCTCCTGCTGGGCTACCAGTACAGCGAGGAGGTGGTCAGAACCCTGCTGGGCTGCTCGCTGTCATGTGACAGGTATGGGGCTGGGGCTGCTGCCACTTGCGCTCCGGGTCCCCCGGACTGATCCCGCTGCCAGGGACAGGGGAGTGCAGAACCTTCCAGAGATCTCCTTCTCCCTGCAGAGCTGCTGCTTCTCCTGGAGGGTTTTGCAGGCTGGCTTGCCCTGGAGACAAGCCAGCCTGCAAAACCCTGTATGGCATCCCTCAGCCTCCCCTGGGGCTGACACTCAGACCCGGTCCCCAGGCAGCCTGCACCAGCAGCAGTGGGAGGGCAACAAACAGCTGGCCGGTGCGTGGAGACCCAGCAGGGTGCCAGTGCCGGGGCGGGGGGGTGCAGGAGGCTGGCGGGGCTCTGACCAAGTGCCATTGGCTCTCTCCCTTTGCAGCGTTGCTGGGAAGATGTGGTGGATGCTGACATCCCACTGCAAGACCACAGGAAAGGTCCTAAAGGAGCTGCTCAACACGCTGCAGGAGCAGCCGCTGCACCACCATCTTGTCTCTCAGAGAGAGGCTGGCGTCGCCCCCTTGGCCGTAAGTACCAGCCCCTGCAGCAAGGGAAGGAGCGCCGTGTGTCCCCATCACTGCCTGAGGGTGTCTCTCAGTCTCCCACTGGGTGTAGTCATTGGGCCGAAGAGAGAGAGCGTGACTCTAGCCAGTGCTATAGTCGAGCCGGAACACGCCAAAACGCTCTCCTGGTGCTATTCAGCAGCACTCCTAGAACCACAGGGTGAGAAGGGATCGCAGGGTCAGCTCGTCCAGCCCCCTGCCACGAGGCAGGACTTGTTGTGTCTAACCCACCCCAGACAGATGGCTCCAGCCTCCTTCTGAAAACCTCCAGCGAAGGAGTTTCCACAAGCTCCCTAGGCGTCTGTCCCATCGTCCTACTCTTCTTACCGTTAGGAAGCTTTTCCTGAGGTTTAATCTACATCTGCTGTGCTGTAGTTTGACCCCATCGCCTCTTGTCCTGCCCTCCGTGGAAAGAGAGAACAACTTTTCTCCATCTTTTTTTTTATGGCAGCCTTCCAAGTATCTGAAGACCATTATCAAGTCCCCCCTTAATCTCCTCTTTTCCAAACTAAACATAGCCAGTTCCTTCAGCCTTTGCTCGTATGGCTTGTGTTCCATCCCTCTGATCATCTTTGTTACTCGCCTCTGGATCACGCTGCTGCACTATAGACATTACTCTATCAGGGGTCAGGCTGGAGACTCTTGCCTATATGCTCGGGGTCTTACTGATCGCCATATTTGGGGTCGGGAAGGAATTTTCCTCCAGGGCAGATTGGCTGAGCCTCTGGAGGTTTTTCGCCTTCCTCCGCAGCATGGGGCAGGGATCCCTAGCAGGAGGGTTTCTGCCAATTGAAGTCACCTAAAACAGGATTGGGGACTTCAACAGCAGAGTCCAGGGAAGGGGTAGGGACGGTTTTATGGCCTGCAGCATGCAGGGGGTCAGACCAGATGATCATAATGGTCCCTTCTGACCTTAAAGTCTATGAGTCTATGAGTCTATGAGTCTATGAGGCGGAAATAATAAAAGTTTATTTTAAATTGAAATAGTAGTTTTGAGACCTGTCAGCCAGTTTATAACCAATTCATGTGTGCACGTTACTTTTGTATCCTTCTAGAAGTCCGATCAAACTGGAGTGCAGCACCAACTCAAGCGCCTTACAGAAGTCTACATACATTATGCCAATGCTATTTCCTTTCTCTACCAAACTTGTAATCTCATCGAAAAACAGATCGCAATTATCTTGGCGGGAAATATTTTCCATACACCCATGTTGATTTGCATTAATTAAATTATCTTCTTTAATTCTTTATTAATTTAATCTTGTACCAGCCGCACCATTATCTTGCCTGGGATCGATGTCAGGCTAACAGGCCTGAAATTACCCAGGCCATCCCGTTTACCCTCTTTAACAATTGGCCCAACTGACTCTCCCTCTGGAGCATATATGGAGCCTGGGCACTTAACTCAGGGCGGTGAGTCCACTGGGCAGCAGGGCACATGAACCTAGGCATTGCAACGCTGAGCCGAAGTCCCTTCTGTGATTCTAGCCAAGGTCACACAGGCTAGGAATTGAACCCAGCATCCCAGGCCTTAGCCCCCAGCCCACCCCTCCTCTCTAGGTGCCTTGGGGGAGCGTGGGAAGGACGAAGGCCCTGCAGTGACATCTGTCTCCTGTTCTTGGCTGCAGGCCACCAGAGCCCTGTACAAGTTCCTTGAGGAGCAGGCCTGCAGGCAGAAGGTGAAGGAGCTCTTCCCTCAGCTCTCCATCACCCTGCTGTTCCAGATCACATACACGGTGGAGCCGTCCATGCATAATCAGAGGGTGCATAACCAGGAGGACATGCCCGCACCCCTCAGCCCCGTCAGGTACCGCCAGCCCGACACCCCGCCTCGGTTCTGCACCGTCGCCCGCAGGCACGCGGCAGGGCCTGGCCTGGGCTCGTGCAGTAACAAGAGGCTCGCTCTGCATGCAGGTGTGCGGTGAAGGCCATGCAAGCCTTGCTCCAATGTGCTGGCTACGGGGACCAGGTCACGTTCATCCAGAAGCAGGGTGGCTGGGACATGCTCATGAACTCTGACATGCACCACAAAGGCATCTTGCTGCTTGCCCGGTGAGTGTCTTGTCCCTGGGGCTACTGCCCAGAACTGACCGCATCAGCATCTCCCATCCCTGGGTCCAGGACACGGCCACATCGCCTTCCCCGCTGGGTGAGACGCGGCTCCCAATCGCCTGCATGGAACAGGCCGCAGCCTCTGTGCTGTTGGCCGAGGGGTCAGTCGGCTACTTCTCCACCCTGCGCTGCCTGGCGTAAACCGCTTCCTGCGTGGCTCTGGCAGGTGTGGCTGGGCAAAGACAGCCTCCGTCATGTCTGTCTGCAGCGTTGGTGTAGCCCTGTCAGGCCCAGCACATGAGAGAGACAAGGTGGGGGAGGGAATGTCTTTGGCTGGCCCAGCATCTGTGGGTGAGAGAGAGACGCTAACACAGAAAGCTCCAACACTTGTCTTAGACCAATCTAAGATATTCCCTCACCCACCTTCAGTCTCTCATCATCCAATATCTGGGCACATGAGAAAGGCCACCGAGCCCACCGACGCCCTTCTTTGTCTGCAGTTCTCTTGCAGCCTGTCACGGAGTCCCCGAGCAATGCTCTGGAACTGCTCCCCACAAAGCCAGTCAGGACTTTGGGAAGCCTCCTCTCCCTCGGAGCAGACTGTCTTCAGGGCAAGAAGCTCACACGGCTTCACCTTCCTGGGTCTCTCCTTGGAGCATTCAGCATCCTCTGCCCCGCCGTGCGCTTCCCACAGCGAGTCTGCCCAGGCGGGGTCCTGGGGAAGCCAGAGGGTCCTGCACCCCAACTTCGCAGTCAGACGTGACTCTTAGCCAGCCAGTAAAACAGAGGTTTATTAGATGACAGGAACACAGTCTAAAACAGAGCTTGTAGGTACAGCAAACGGGACCCCTCAGCCGGGTCCATTCTGGGACCCAGCAAGGCAGACAACTGCACTCACTTCCCGTCCCCAGCCAGCTCCCAACTGAAACCCCCCTCCAGCCCCTCCTTTCTGGCCTTTGTCTCTTTCCTGGGCCAGGAGGTCACCTGATCTCTTTGTTCACCTTAGCTATCCCCTTGCAAGGGGGGAAGGGCCCTGGCCATTTGTTGCTAGGAGACAGATTGTCAGCCATTTATGCACACTGGAGACTTAAGAAATGCATAGGGGAAACTGAGGCACCCACACAGTATTCAGAGGAAACATTAAGAACGGTCCCACTTCGTCACACAGCCCCAGCACTGCGCACTCGGAGCTGGCCTCGCGGAAGGGCTCCCTGTAGAGTGATTAAGAGTCTGGGTCTCTAACAGTTAGACCGCTGGGCATTTTAAGCCAGCAGGAACTAGTCCATGCCAGCTGCACGTGACTAGTCACCCGGGATCCCCTGTCCTGTGGCACTGGTCTGGTTAGATTTGTAAATGGAGAACCAGTCCTTGCCCACCTCGATGATGTGGTGTTTGTGTTTCCCATGCCAGGGCCATGGTTTCAGTCAGTTTCCAGGAACGTTGCTGGATTTTCCACGAGCTGATGGCCATCCTCAACTGCAGGGATGATAGGTGGTACATCCCGGCCATGGCGTTCTTCATTCAGGTGAGCCTCACCGGCGGGTGAGGGTCGTGAGAACAGCCCTAGTCCAGCGGTGACTGTGGCATGGGGCTGACCTATGGCCAGGGGCGGCAGGTTTGTAGAAATTTTGGTGGTGACCAGCAGAGCCCGCCCCTCCAAACTCTGCCCCCCCAAACTCTGCCCCCCACCTGCCTAAGTCTCTGGGAGGGAGTTTGGGCGGGGGGAGGAGGTCTGGGGTACAGGCACTGGGCTGGGGTAGGGGATTGGGGTGCAGGAGGGGTGAGAGGTTGGGCCCTGGGAGGGAGTTTGGGTGGGGGAAGGGGCCTGGGGTGCAGGCTCTGGGATGGAGTTTGCGTGCTGGGTGCAGGCTCCAGGCTGGGGCAAAGGGTGGGGGTGCAGGAGGGGGTGAGGGGTGCAGGCTCTTGGAGGAGTTTGGGGGCAGGAGGGTGTGTGGAGGGAGGGGGTACAGGCTCTGGGAGGGAGTTTGGGGGCGGGAGGGGATGCAGGCTCTGGGAGGGAGTTTAGGGGCCAGAGTGGGGTGTGGGAAAGGGGTGGGGGTGCAGGCTCTGGGAGGAGTTGGGAGGGTGCGGTGCTTACCTGGAGCTCCTAGGCAGGGCGGGCCTGGGGGCCTCCGTGTGCTTCTACCCCCAGGCACTGCCCGCGCAGCTTCCTACTGGCTGCAGGGGCGCTTGGGGTGGGTGTGACGCAATGGATTGACCTGGGTATGTGGGTTAGTTTTACTGGACTGTCTGCATGGGGGATGGGAGAGCAGGGGATGACTTTAGGTGAGGGACAGTACCTAAGCCTGTAACCTGAGCCAGGAAGGGGGGTGGGGCAAGTCGACACCTTTGCCCCGGAAACTGGACAAAGGGAGAGGGGGAGAGAAGGAGGAGGAGAGAGCCTCCGGGAGGGGTTTTGGTTTCAGTTTTGGGCTGGGTGGGAAGAGGCAGGGAACCCCAAGTCTAGGGTCTAAGATCCTTGCCCCCCAGAGAGACCTGGCTGAAGGGGTCCTGGTTGTACCTACAAGCCCTGCTTGGGACTGTGTTCCTGTCATCTAATAAACCTTCTGTTTTACTGGCTGGTGAGAGTCACGGTGAATCGCAGGAAGTGGGGGGTGCGGGGCCCTGACTCCCTCACACTCCGTGACAGTGGGACACAGACCCATCCCACCCAGGGGCCGCAGGGAGGAGCCGGCAGCCATGTGGAGCAAGCAGGCAGGAAGCCGCTCAGCTCCGCTGCACTGCTGGTGGTGAGTGGGGGCTCTGGGCTCTTTTAAATGGCTTGGGAAATGCGGGGGCGGAAGGCGGGGCCAAGGCCCATGGTGCCCAGGCACCGGGGGCCCATAGAACTCGCCGCCCATGCCTATGGCCAGGAGAGGGGTGGCCCTGAAGGCTCTGGGAGTGGGTGGGTGACCAGGGGCAGGGAAAGCTCCTAGAGCCCTAGGGGTGGAGTCACTGACTCTGGACATTGTTACCTGCCCCAGCTGGTGTCGCGGGGCTGGAGCAAAGCCCAGGGTCAAGTGTCTCTTGTTCCCCAAGGCTCAGCTCCATAGAATTGTCCCTTGTCTGACCTCAGCCCTCAAGCCCCCTCTGACGTCCGTATGCCATGCACAGGCCGGGCCCATCCACGGCCAATTCACCTGCCCCCTGCAGACCGGGTGGCCCTTTGGAACACAAGGCTGCAGCCCGCTCCCTCCCCGCTCCGCATGCAGCTGAGCCTTAGTGAGGGAGCAGGGTAGGCCTTGATCTCGGCTGGAGCCTCAAAGGGCCGTTGCACTAGCAGCGTTTCAGTGGGGCACACACGGTGACCAATCGCGGTGCCCAGCGTAGAGCGCATGCCGCACCCGTGGCAGGTGGAGCTAAGGGCCCCGTGGCAGAGATGAGTCGTGAGGGGCCAGCCCCATTCTCTAGCTTGTTTCGCTGTTGGTGTGTTAGCTCCACCAGTGCCCAGACCTTGGCAATGAGCGGGAAGACGCCATCTTGGACCAGATGAGTGGGCAGCTGAGAGACCCTAACAGTGTGGTGCGCTGGCTGGTGCTCAAAGGCCTCCTGTACCTGTCCCTGCGCCCAGAGAAGGTGAGAGGGGAGGAGGGCTGGGGGATAAACCCAGAACCGCAGGGAGCTGCTGCAGAGCTGGGGTCATTGAAACCTTCCCAGCGGACATGGCCCTGGCCTCGAGTCAGGAGCCCTGGCTTCTATTCCTGGCTCTGTCATTGACCTGCTGGGTGACCTTGGGCAAGTCCCTGCCTGGCCTTTGTCTGCTGTTCTGCAGGGCAGGGCCTGGCTCCTGTGGGGTGCGTCTCTGGATGTGTGCAGCACCTGGCACTGCTGGGCCTGATTGTGTTTGGGGTCTCTGTGATCCAAAGAACCCTAGCACTAGAGTAGCAGCAGAGCTGCAGACTCTAGACCCCAGGGAATGCTGGCGACACCAGTGATCAGGGACACCCGGACAGAGCCATTTCGTTTCAATTAGGAACCATTTTTTCCTACAAATCCCCTTTTAAAGCCTCATAGGTTTTAACTGTTGACGTCACGGCTCTGTCCCGCAGCACTTGCTCCTCTGAAGAGCTCTACAGGGGCCTTTTGCTGCTAAGATCTCATAACAGGTTTGATACACACAGTATAGTGAAGGCAGAGAAAACCCGTGGGGCTTAAATACACAGATCTGGCAGCCTGGTAAAGAGGAAACAATCTGAAGGCAACTCTCACTAATGATAATTTACTTACCCTGCGAATAGCGTGTCAGTCCGGTTTATTAAACCCGGACTATGATTAGATCAGACATGGAGAGGGCGTGACTGTAATTCTCTTTGTTATACACCATTCCCATCGTTCCATGCGCCTCAGCCTGGTTTTCACTTGCTTGTGGTTCATTTTTTCTTCCGGAACCAATTAGCCTGTATTTGACACATTTTTTCCCTGATGCCGGTTGAGATTTTCATAGATTCATAGATTCTAGGACTGGAAGGGACCTCGAGAGGTCATCAAGTCCAGTCCCCTGCCCTCATGGCAGGACCAAATACTGTCTAGACCATCCCTGATAGACATTTATCTAACCTACTCTTAAATATCTCCAGAGATGGAGATTCCAAAACCTCCCTAGACAATTTATTCCAGTGTTTAACCAGCCTGACAGTTAGGAATTTTTTCCTAATGTCCAACCTAAACCTCCCTTGCTGCAGTTTAAGCCCATTGCTTCTTGTTCTATCCTTAGAGACTAAGGTGAACAAGTTTTCTCCCTCCTCCTTATGACACCCTTTTAGATACCTGAAAACTGCTATCATGTCCCCTCTCAGTCTTCTCTTTTTCAAACTAAACAAACACAGTTCTTTCAGCCTTCCTTCATAGGTCATGTTCTCAAGCTCTTCTCTGGACCCTCTCCAAAAAAATTTTGTGGGGCTGTCTTTCAAAGGTTCAAAAACCAAATACAGAAATGATTGAATCTGGCTTTTAGTAACAGACCAACCCTAGAACTCATGTGCAAAATTGGCTCCCTCCTCTAGGCTGGGCTGTAAGGACCGGGACTCAGGAGAACCCAGGTTCGGTTCCTGGCTCTGCCAGACTCCCTGGGTGACCATGGGCGAGTCACGTAGCTTCTCTGTGCCTGAGTTCTATGTCTGTACAATGGGGATAGAAATCCTTCCTTTGTGTGTCTAGCCTGTAAGCTCTAGGGCAGGGGACGTCTCTTACTGTGCCTGGAAATCCCCCAGCACAAGCCCTGATTGCAGATAGGCCCTTGAGGTGCTATTCAAACCCCTATAACAATAATAGACTTGATTTATTTGGGGTCAACGTGTTGTGCAGAGAACTTTCCACAGATGATACCCGCTAATAAATACCATCCTCTGAGATCTGGGGTACAAAGAAGCAGCTGCTTATGTTGCAGGTAGCCGGCCCCGCTGCCCGTAATCCTAGCTGGCTGTGCAAAGGCTTTGAGGCTCTAACATGTCACCTGGAGGCTGGGGCACTGGAAGACTTTTTATAGTGGAGGTGCTGTGCCCCCCCTTACCCCTGCCCACACCCCCTGCCACCCCTAGAGCTGGGCTCAGGAGCAGGGCCATGGCTCCAGGAGCGGGGGGGCAGGGAGGTGGATGGACCAAGGGGACCGAGGCTTGGGCCACAGATGGGGGTTGGCACAGGGCTGGCAGCTGGGACCCTATGTGCAGGGCCAGGAGCAGAGCCCCGTGTAAAACCTGGGAGTGCTGCAGCACCCCCCACACCCTTAGTTCCCGTGCCTCTGTCTGCAGGGGAGGCGGACGTTGTTTTGGAAATGGCTTGTGGGTCACTGGGGGGTGTTTTGTAAAGCAGCTCCTCATTTCACGCAGGTGGGGAAACTCCAGCGTCTGCTGCCAGACGTCCTGGAGCGACTACACAAGGTAGACAGGGAAATCACCGCCAAGGCCATCACCGTGCTGAAAAATATCCTCGCCGGCATGGACAGGCAGAGCGCCAGCCGCGCGGCTGTGCAAGTGACTGAGAAACTCCTGCCTTTCATTGATGATGTAAGGCCTGGCGGCCCACGGGAGACCGTTCAAACTGCGGACCTGTGAACGGTGGCTGGTGGGGGGGCTAGCAGGGCCTGTGCTATGGTCCTAGCCAGAAAAAGGATTGTCATAAATGACGTGAGCCCATTCCTGCCTTCCTCTGCTACCCCACTCTCCATCAGCGTGTATGGGAGAAAGGATGGGAACCCTTGTGTCCTGCAGGCCTGCTGACAAGGATCAGGGCAGCCTGGGGACAAGGCTCCCCTTGTGGAAGGACATGCATTCCTGAGTCTGCATGCAGTTAGGTGGCCTCTGCAGCACAGGGTGCTGAAATGCTCTTGCTGGCTTCCAGGGTGACAAGTGATGGTACCCTGGTGAAAATCCTGCCCCTCCCCACCCTGGCCAGGAATCCCACAGCTGGCCTGGGAGCTCTATAAGGAAACGGCTCCGTTTGTAGGTTCTGCAGCTACCACCCTTTCCTTTCCCCTTCGTTCTCATGGCAGCGCAGCGTCAAAGGAGGGGCTAGTTCTCCCCAGGCCTTTGATAACCACAAACTAGCCCCCGCCGGCATGTTTACCAGACTGATGTTCAGTCCCCCACTGGATGTTGAGATCCAGCAAGCGGGCAGGAGAAAGGGGCCCATCCATTACTGCCTTCTAGGGGTAACCCCCCAGTGGGGGCTCCTGGAGCGTCCACCGACCTCTCCAGCTTTCACAACACTAAATACTACCCTCAGCCCTGCCGAACTCTGCTGGGACCCTGCCGCTCTTTATTTAGTGGTGGCACAGGCCCGGCTCAAGCTGTTCCCAGGGTCTCCTGGACCCCAGCTGCAGGATCTTGCCCTGGGGTGAGCCCTTTATGCGGACCCCCTGTCGGGCGTGGGGGGGGGGGGCTGGCGCGGGTGGTGGGGGGGGGGGGGGTTAAATCCAAATAGTGTTAATGAACACAACGCCCATCACCAGGGAAAGGTAAATAGGCCTCAACAACCGGAGGGAAGACCAGCGAGGTACCAATTCAACATCTGCCTATGCCCACTGCAGTGTATGCACCTCTGATGCCCCCAGACCGCTCCCATAAGTTTTGTGCAGAGCCTGCCCGGCTGCTTTGAGCTGACACCGGGGGCAGGAGCAGCTGGCTAGTAAGATTAACATGGGATGGAGTCTAGCAAACAAGCCAGGCTACCTGTGTAATGGCATGTTACCCTGTACGATTCGACTACTAGGTGACGCTCTGTAAAATACCTTATTTAAATGAACCTCAGCTGTATCCAGCAGAGCATTAACGGTTCTTACGATGAACCCATCTGCAGTGCTCAACTTGTGCCAGGGCTAAGCCCTGGCACCTCTGGGCTTGCTGCATCAGTTATAATTGTAAAAAAATTGTTTGAGCCCCCGCACCTCTTTCATTACAAATTAAGCACTGCCCATCTGGTGTGTGTAAGCAAGCTCTGTAGCCAGTCCATATCTGGCACAGAACATGATACGGTGTCAGGAGTAAACTAAGAACAGAAACCGAAGGAAAACAGCAACACAGGTTGCAGACGGAAGGAACAGCAACAAAGTTTGCAGGACCTCATCAACATGCCCCACTCTGATTCCCCAGAGAACGTCACTTTTTATAACCCTTCATAATGGACAGACTGGAAACAATGTTTTGCACGACACGTCCCACTGGTTCCTAGGCATAAAGTCGGCCATGGCTCCGCATGCTGCTCCTGCTCCGAGTGCTGGCTCCCCAGCTGCCATTGGCCAGGAACACTGAATTGGGTCCACAACATAATTAAAAAACTAAATTCAGTAAATCAGTTTCCCCAGCAGCCCTGCCTCAGAGATAATAACCTAAACTGGGAATATCTGTAATGTTGCTCTGCAGTGGAAAGGTAAAGATCCAAGATCCATTATTACTCCTGTATTAGCAGGATTGTTGTAAGCAAGACACGAGAAGCAATTCTTCCATTCTACTTCATGTTGATTAGGCCTCAACTGGAGTATTGTGTCCAGTTCTGGGCACCACATTTCAGGAACGATGTGGATAAATTGGAGAAAGTCCAGAGAACAGCAACAAAAAATATTAAAGATCTAGAAACACATGACCTATGAGGGAAGATTGAATAAAAATGGGTTTGTTTAGTCTGGAGAAGAGAAGACTGAGAGGGGACGATAACAGTTTTCAAGTACATAAAACATTTTTACGAGGAGGAAGAAAAATTGTTCTCCTTAACCTCTGAGGATGGGGCAAGAAGCAATGGGATTAAATTGCAGCAAAGGCAGTTTAGGTTGGACATCAGGAAAAACTTCCTGTCAGGTTAGTTAAGCACTAGAATAAAATTGCTTACGAAGGTGGTGGAATCGCCATGGTTGGAGATTTTTAAGAGCAGGTTAGACAACCACCTGTCAGGGATGCTCTAGATAATACTTAGTCCTGCCATGGGTGCAGGGGACTGGACTAAATGAGTTTCAGCAGGCTAGTTTCTCTATGTTCACTACTTAAAACTTTGGGTAAATTAAAAAAAAATAAAATAAAATAACCAACACATCCCTAAGTCCAATTTTCAGTAGTGACTCAGCCAGGCACTTAACCTTTTAAGTCCCATTGAATTACGATACTAAGGGTCTTAGGTGCCTAAATCACTTTTGAAAATAGGACTTAGGTGCTCTTGAAAAATGTACCCTTTGTCTCAGTTGCTTAAAGTAAGGTACCTATTACACACTGAATGTTAGGTGGTTAACTTTCCATTACAAAGCAATAAGCTAGGCAGTCAGACCCAGCACCATCAAAGGTCCAGCAACCTGCAGAGATGAGGTGGCTGATTTTCCATTAGAAAGCTGCTTCTGACACCCCTTCCACCTTTTAATTTTGACAAAGTTAAATCAATCCTCTATAAATGTACCTGTCTGCCAGAGGAAAATGACTTTTTGAGAAAAATTTGGTTATAACCTGACAGAGCATTTGTGAGATGATTCCCTCCTCCAACTTCAACATTGTTTCTTCTGTTTGAAAATTGTTTAATGTCATTTCAAACTCCAGCTTGTCCTAGAAAGCACAAATTTGCTTTGTTCAGGTGGCTTCAATATGGACTGCTGTTTTATATTTACTGAGTTGGAATTTTGCTCACTTAAAATTGTACCGTATGGAACATGCAGATTGATGAATGCAGGTTACACCTATACCCGTCGTCAGGTACCAGACCATCAACTACTAGATGCCAGAGGAAGAGAGATATTAATGTAGCAACCAAGCAAGATGGCAAAAATGTTCAAGAGATCAATTTTCTGCTGTCACTTCAGTGATCCTGATATTCTCCTGCCAATAGTGCCTTCCATTCCATGATCTCAAAGTGCTTTATAAAACTAATTAATTCAGCCTCAAACACCTTGTGAGGTGTTTTATAAATGAGGAAAACTGAATCTCAGATAACTTAATCGACTTGTATAAAGCCCAAACCAAATTACCATCCAAGACAGGATTGAAATTTCAGATCACCTTATGCCCAAATCCAACACAGAATCTGCAAGACCACTTTTGCTCATGAGTGAACCACTTCATCGGTCTCTCTTTTCCCATTGTAATGATATGGAAAATCAAGAGGCACAAATTCGTGTTTGTACAGCACTTTTATAATGGAAAATGCAAATAGTATTAGGTCCCCTGTTCAGTTTGGAGAAGCAGAGAATGGCACAAGGGAAGACCAAATGTCTTTCTCTAAATCCTAGCTCCTTCACATTCCACAGAGCCTAGAAATCTCTGCTAAAATGAATGCAGCTTGTGAGAAGGGCTGGGATAATGTTCAAGGTTTTTCTCACTTTGCATTATTCCTATGGATTTCTAACCTTCATTCCATTTGAGTAACTTTTTCCTTGGAATGTGCTGCAGTGAAGCAGTCATTTCAAATCCAAATGAACAACTGAACAGTTTTCCATTTTTAGGTTTATTTATATTTTTCTTCAAAACTTAAAAAAATAAAATAAAACCTAGGGACAAATGTTAAACCTGGGGAGTTACAATTCCTTCACAGCTCCACCTCATTTACATATTGGGACCAAACCAACACAGGGCTGGGATCTGGAATGGAACCAAAATAATCTGCATCAAATGGTTAAATTTCAGTACTTTCTGTGGGGGGAAGAATCTTCCCCTCCCTGATCAGATACTTCTATAAATAGGGGAGGGGGAGGGTTTAAAACTTCAAGAGGATTTTAAATGTCTATGTTTTCTCTCCATCAATCACTTAATTACCCCTCTAATACATACAGATAAGCGAAGGAAGACCATAGAGAATCCCCATTGAAGTAAGAAATTCCCTTCTTTCTGTAGCTCTCTACCTCCCTCCCCCACATTTGGATTTTACACATTTCTTCCCCACTTTCTGCTTCAGTCTCCATCTCTTCCACACTCTACTTTGAGCTGATTTCTTGGTCCATTTGGCTGACATCCTCTTTTTCAGTATTTGGATTTGGCTTGCATTATGGCTAGTCAACAGCACTCCTTCAGTCAGCCAGAGTGACACAAGGTGTTGCCTGCACAATCTTTGCAGCACCCCCAGTCTGGCCTTGGACAAAGTAAGTCTGAAGCTGATGAACACTGTCACTGGATTGCTAGTACAGCTCCCTCGCCCCTTGGTTTGTCAATCTCTCCAACTCCTCCTAATTCCCCCACCCTTCCACTAATTTTGTCCCTCTCTTCCCTCAGCATTGTGCCTATACTGCTTCTGTGCTATGAGACTGTCATCTGGTTCACTGACAGGGAAGCACTATATAGAGGAGCGGAAGCAGCACAGGTACCATTCTCCTCTGCAGGGTATAACTCAGAGCAGTGCAGGAAGAATACAGGATCTTCTACCAAATTTAAACCCCTGGAGGATCTGGGAGTGGAAGAGAACTAGGACAGTTCTGGAAGGTCTGGTTATTTCCCCTTTTTGAACTTTGCTGCTGCTGCACTATTGCCTTTTGCTTTCTTCTTGGCTGAGCCCTTGGGTTCTGGCTCCTTACGCTTGGCTGAGGTGATGGAGCCAGTCACCTTGAAGAAGTCATCCAGACGGCCCTGAGTGCTGCCTTGGCGGCTCTTGCTCAGCCTCTTGATTCCATTGCGGATCCGTTCTTCGTTGAACTGCTTCTCCCCACACATAAAAAGGACGAGCCCATCCTCATCTGGCTCGCTCCACTTCAGCTCCACAGCCTCAGGGTCCACCACGTCAGGCTGCAGGAAGAGCTGCTGGGCCTCCTTGTGCAGCCAGTTCTCAGGCAGGGGGTACTTCTTGGGATCTATGTGCTGCACAATCTTTTCAATGGTCTTATGCTGCTTGATGAGCTCCACAGCACGCTTGGGCCCAATGCCACGTATGCTCTCACAGTAGTCACAGCCCAGAAGGATGCACAGGTCCACAAACTGCTCCCATGTTAGGTCCAGGTCCTGCAGGACACGGTTCAGGTGGAACTCCTGGATAGGGAGCTTCTTGGCCTCACTGGCCGTAAGGTGCCGCATCAGCACGGGGCTGCCAAAGGTCAGGCAGTCCATGTCCTCAGTGGCAGCTGCATAGACTTTGCCAGCTTTCACTAAGGTGGCACAGCTGGCTTCAGCCTCACCTGGCGCCTCCACATAGGGAATGCCCATCAGGGTCAGCAGCTTCTTGCACTCGTCATTGTGCTGCTTCGTCACCTTGACTAGCCTCTTGCTGAATTTCTCCACATTGTCCTCTTCCCCTGCCTCTTGGGCCTCCTGGAGCTGCTTCTCTGCCTCGGCCCGGCGCTCAGTCCGCTTGGCCAGCTCGCCCGACTTCAGCTGGGGGGGCTTGCCATCAAAGACATAGACCGGTTTGATACCATTCTCCACCATACGAATGGTTCGGTAGAACATGCCCATCAGGTGGCTGGTGGTCTCACCTTCCTCATTCTGCAGCATGTCAGCTCCCTGCCGCACGGCAATCAGGAACTGGTAGATGCTCATGGAGGCGTCAATCGCCACCTTCCGGCCGAAATAACTCTTGATGTCATTCTCTCGGATGGCACCGGGCGCCACGTCTGCGATCAGCTTGGCCAGGCCGTGGATTCCCATCCTACCAGCAAGAAATAGGGGAATGAAGCCAGGAGTGGCCCCAAAGCACATTGCACCCAGCAGGCAACATGAGCCAGAGTTCAAAGGGGAAAAGCTCTTCAGGAGGTGGGAGGAACAGACACACTGTGCATACCCGGCCCCACCACATAGGCCTCAGTGCCCCAGGATATAACATCCACCCCAGCGAGCTCTGCAGCATCCTACAAAGCATATCCTGAACCCAAGACGCCACCCATTCCCCCACCCCACTCTCAGGACAGTGCCCCCAGCAGACAGTCCAGCCCTCACCCCACCAGCGGGACAGCGGCCGCAGCAGACAGCCCAGCCCCCACCCCACTCCACCCGCGGCCCCAGCAGACAGCCCAGAGCCCCCCACCCGGAAAACGTGCTGAGGGGCAGCGGGGCGCGCGCTCTCGTGGGGGGAGGGGGTTACCTGTCTGCTGGGTACTTGGCTACGCGCGCGCGGCCTCCAGACACCGCCACTGACTCTCGCTTCCCGCGTTCTGAAATCGCGCGCCGGGTGCCGCTCGCCGCGCCGCGCACTGCCCGCTGGGAAGCGTAGTCCCGCTCGCCCAGCTCCTCCTGCCGTGTCTTGCGGGCAGAGCGCGGACGGGCCGGCACGCAGACTACAACATCCGGGCGGCCCCGCGCACCCCGCTCCCCGGGAGCCGCGCACCTGTTCCTTCCGGTTCCGGGGCAGCGGGGGCGACCGGAGGAGACGTGTCCTTCCGTGGCCGCCGGTGGAGGGGAGAGCGGCGCGATGGTGAGAGACTGGGACGGCCCGAGCCCGGGCGCTGCTCCGCTCCTTATCCCCCCACCCGCCGGCCCTGGGAGCCTGGGGCGTCTAGGCCTGAAACTGACCGAAACCTTCACATTGAGTGCCCCCCCCCCCCGCGACCGGGGCCCCGGAGCCGTCTCCTCCCCGTGGGGCCCGATCCCTGCTCCCCCACTCAAGTTGGGACCCTGGGGTTGCCCCTCCCCATGGCGCCTGTGTCCTGCCCCGTGGTGACCAGCGCTGCCCGGCCTGAGTGGTACACCGGGGTTATTGCTTCCGCCCGGTGACTGGCTGGGGCGGTGTCTTGCCCTGGGGCTGCAGCTTCCGCTGTGGTGCTAGCATCGATCTGCTCTTTCTCTTTTCCCAGGAGCTCGAGGCCATGAGCAGATACACCAGCCCGGTGAACCCGGCTGTGTTCCCGCACCTCACCGTGGTGCTGCTGGCCATTGGCATGTTCTTCACTGCCTGGTTCTTCGTGTATCCATCCACTACGGAGCAGTAAGAAATTAGTAGCCGGGTACCCTCAGGTGCCACCGACAGCAGAGGCTGGACTTGGGGGAAGAGCCCTTTAAAGCAAAGCGGGAATGGCTCTACTAGGAGTATTGAGGAGCCTCAGGGAGCAAAAGGGGCACATCATAGTTGGGGTGGGTCAGCTGGAAGCAGAGGGTAGATAACTACAGTTTTGGAGGGTGTAACAGTCTGGGGTGGGGGATACACTGGGGTGGGCAAACTATGGTGTAGGGACCACATCCGGTCCTCCAGACATTTTAATCCGTCCCTCAAGCTCCTGCCAGAGAGTGGGGTCTGGGGCTTGCCCCACTCTGCTACTCCAGCCGGGGAGCAGGGTAGGGGGCTTGCTCCATGTGGCTCCCAGAAGCAGTGGCATGTCCCCCCTCTGACTTCTATGCGTAAGGTCAGCCGGGGGGCTCCACATATTGCCCCTGCCCCAAGCGCTGCCCCCGTAGCTCCCATTGGTTGGGAACCACGGCCAATGGGAGCTGCAGGGGCAGCAGACAGGGCAGCACGCAGAGCCGCCTGGCCGCGCCGCCGCATAAGAGCCGGAGGCGGGATGTGCCACTGTTTCTGGGAGCTGCTTGAGGTAAGCGCCGCCCAGAGCCTGCACCCCTGATGCCCTGCGCCCCAACCTCCTGCCCCAGCCCTGATCCCCCTCCTTCCCTCCCAGCCCAGAGCACTTGCCTGCACCCCAAACCCCTCATCCCTAGCCAGAGCCCTCCCCCTGCCCCCCAACCCCTTGCCCCAGCCTGGAGCCCCCTCCCACATCCTGAACTCCTTATTTCTGGCCCCAGCCCAGAGCCTGCACACCCAGCTGGAGCCCTCACCCCTCCTGCACCCCAACCCCCAATTTTCTGAGCATTCATGGCCCGCCATACAATTTCCATACCCAGATGNTTATGATTCCTGATGTCAGATTTGTGTCCATTAATTCTTTTGCGTAGAGACTGTCCGGTTTGGCCAATGTACATGGCAGAGGGGCATTGCTGGCACATGATGGCATATATCACATTGGTAGATAATAATAATAATAATTAATGGAGATATCCCATCTCCTAGAACTGGAAGGGACCTTGAAAGGTCATTGAGTCCAGCCCCCTGCCTTCACTAGCAGGACCAAGTACTGATTTTGCCCCAGATCCCCAAGTGGCCCCCTCAAGGATTGAACTCACAACTTTGGGTTTAGCAGGCCAATGCTCAAACCACTGAGCTATCCCTCCCGCCCAAAACTGATTTTGCCCCAGACCCCTAAGTGGCCCCCTCAAGGATTGAACTCTCAACCCCGGGTTTAAGAGGCCAATGCTCAAACCACTGAGCTATCCCTGCCACACATGTGCAGGTGAACAAAGCCCGATGCCAACTCTGTCCACATATCTATTCAAGTGACATCATCATACGACCTAATCACATCAGCCATATCATCGGGCTCGTTCACCTGCACATCTACCAATGTGATATATGCCATCATGTGCCAGCAATGCCCCTCTGCCATGTACATTGGCCAAACCGGACAGTCCCTATGCAAAAGAATTAATGGACACTGCTGAGCTGGAATATATGTTCCATTCTATATGCATCCAAAGAAGTTGGCTGTAGCCCACGAAAGCTTATGCTCTAATAAATGTTAGTCTCTAAGGTGCCACAAGTACTCCTGTTCTTTTTGTAGATTGAGTAGTAAATATTACCCTTGTACAGTAAAAGCTATTTTATCCAGCATGTTGGGGGGCTAGGGGTGCTAGTAAGTGAAAAATGGCATTTAACTAAGAGGGAGGGACTTTGGGTGCAGGAGGGGGTGTGGGGCATGGGCTCTGAGAAGGAGTTTGGGTGTGGGAGGGGACTTGGGGCATGGGAGGCGATGCGGGGTGCCAGATCCGGGGGGTGCTCACCTCGGGCGACTCCCCACAAGCAGCGACCTATCCCGGTTGCTCCTACGCAGAGACGCGGCAGGCGGCCCTGCATTCCGCCCCCGCCCCAAGTGCTGTCTCCACAGCTCCCATTGGTCGGGGGCAACACCTGCAAGCGGAGGCAGCGCGCAGAGCCGCCTGCCGTGCCTCCGCCTAGAAGCAGCCGGGATAGGTCGCCGCTTGCGGGGAGCCACCCAAGGTGAGTGGCCCCCGTGCCCCAAGACCCCTCCCTCACCCAAACTCCCTCCCAGAGCCTGTGCTCCACACCCCCTCTTGCGCCGCTACCCCCTGCCAGCCCCGTGCTAACTGGACTTTCAATGAAGATCAGAAATGCCGGTTTATAGAGCTTTCCGGTTGGTGAAGTGCCAGATAAAACAGCTTTTACTGTGGAAGGCTACCTCCCTGCCAGACCCTTTTGGTTCATTTTCAGGCCAAAGTTAGAATGTGGTACTGTAAGCCCTCTGATCTGTCTCTTTGGTTATTGCTTTAACTAGCCTTTTCAGCTATGAAGTGACTTCCACTAAGTACACACGGGACATCTACAAGGAACTGCTTATCTCCCTGGTGGCTTCACTTTTCATGGGCTTTGGAGTTCTCTTCTTGCTGTTGTGGGTCGGTATCTATGTGTGACATTAAGCCAGGGACCTACTCTAGGTAAGACCTGTAGAACCAGAACATAGAGCTAGTCAGCGTGTCCTCAGTTACAGGCCCAGCTGCCAAAGGCTGATAGATGCTAGTTTAAAAATGGCTAGTTAAGCATTTGTAGATATCTCATCTCCTGAAGACAGAGTCACCCTGAGCTGGTGAATGCTCTGTACAGGAACCTCCCTTGGAGGGATCACTGTTGGGGTACAGGGCAGTGGACATAGATGCTGCTATGCCACCATTTCCCCCTATATGTGGAATCGCTGCTGTTGGTTAATTCTCCAAAACTGTAACAGGGGCTGCAACTATCCTGAGGCAGAGCTCTGCTCTTTATTCAACACTTCTCTGCAGATGTGGAGCTGCTTATCATTTCCCCCTCTATGGATTGTGTACGTGGGGGTTTTGAATGAAGGCAGCTCAGCGGCACACACATGCCATCCCAAACCAGTTATTTTAATCACATGTGCATTTGAGGAATCCGAATTAATTTTAATGCTATAAACTGGGATTCCCAGAGTCTTCTGACAAACGGTGAATAAATAAATGAATCTGGAATGAGCGTGGCTAAGGAATTGAATTTCTGTCTCTCATTGCCTGCTTTCACACACGCTCCCTCTGGCACTGCTTCAGTAAAGCATCCCACTCTCCCATGTGTTTGTGGGTCAGACACTAGGTCCGATTAAAGGAGCTGACCTCCATTTCTCAGCTGGGTTGGAGTTTGCTGAGTCCTAGTTTCACTCCCACCTAATGCCGTGGGAAGCAGTTATGGTAGCAACAGGAGCTTGGTTTTGGGGGAAGGCTGTCACTCTAATTTCCTGCCTCTGTCATTTCAGATTTCAGGTGGAAGGCCTCACAGAAGCTCCATCTTTTTTCTATTTTTGTACTTTAAGGATATGGCCTATTGCAGATGCAGACTCTGTGTCCTGCCAAGTGACATCACCTCAAGCCTGAATAAAGCTGGTTCTGTGATGTAGCAAACTTTGGGGTCCTACTCTGTGTTTTGGGGGCTCTTTATCTGACTTTCAGATGTGCTCTGATCTCACCACAAGATCAGCACCCCTGGATAGATCCTCTGTTGTGTTCAGAAATAGAATGGCCCTTTTACAGGCTCCAGCCAACTGCAGCCATATTGAGAGGAACTGAGTATAGCCCTGAAGGTGTCCACTTCCCTCTGCAGTGCAGGATGGGGCTAATTTCCAGTTGTCTCTTACAGATGCGAACTATAAGGAAAGCTGCAGTGTAATTTGCCATCCACTGACAAGGAGCGTAGGCATAATGTTAAAGGTTTGTTTCAAACAAAAAAGGGTTTCACATCATCTCACAGGTGTAGAAATATACCATGAAAAGATGTTTTTAAAGTAATTGTTTTCTTGTAGAGAGAATGAGATCAGGTGTCAATTTAATAGTGGATACATCCTCTCCAAAAGACTGCTTCCTTCTCTGGTAGATAGCTGCTTTTGATCTTAATGTTCTTCCTGCTGTGTGATCCTGTATCACAATGGAGCTAGTGCAGGAGAAGTGTGAAGTCAAACTGGCACTGACCTGATTTGATTGTACAAGTTTGGTGAAATGAGGAAATCATGTTCCCAAATAAACTCTCATCTACAGTTATATGGCCAAATTCATTACTGGTGTAAGTCAGTCATGTTACAGCAGGGGTTTTGTTCTGTAACTCCCATTGAAATCAATGGGCCTCAGAGGTGAATGTGTCCTAGGGTTGGGAATAGGCTGTTAACTCAGCTCGAGGTTGAGGACCATCTCTTTCGCAGGTTTTATTTTTTATGGGTCCTTTGGTGACTGAGGAGTCTGATCCTTGTGCCACAGGCTTGTCGGCAGACGTTACAGGTGATGTTGGAAGTCAGATTGTTGCGTGACAGTTGTCTGTCTTTTCTTTTCTGGTATTTTTCTGCGACCAAAGCAAGGTGACAAGTCTTTGCCAGTATCCCTATCCTGGGCTACTGTCTCCCAGTGTGTGGTGTCAATGCCACATCGCTTGATGTTTATCTTGAGCGTGTCTTTAAAACATTTCTTTTGGCTTCCCCATTTCCTTTCTTCTTTGGTGAGTTGGACATACAGCAGTTGTTTTGGGAAGTGTCCATGAGGCATGTGCACACAGTGCCCGCTCCACCTCAGCTGGTGCTGGATAATTAGGGCCTCAACACTGAAGATGTTGGCCTCTGTGAGACACTGACACTAGGGCGGTGATCCTCCCACTTTATGAAGTGTTAACTCAGCACAGTGGATCTCAATCTGTAGTCCGTGGACCATCGCTAGAGTTAAGAAGTCTGTCGAACTAAAGTTTTAGAGGATCACGGTGAAGGGGTTATGATCAGTGAAAGGATCTCTCTCTTAGGGATAGATTAAAAGACAGGAACAGATGGAGAGCCTTTACTGTAACCAATGAGAGAGCTGGGATTTCTCACTGGCCCTCACCAAACCTCTAATTCTTTACTGTTTGGTTCTCTGTGTTCCATTCATGTTCCATATGGTACAATTTTAAGTGAACAAAATTCCAACTCAGTAAATATAAAACAGCAGTCCATATTGAAGCCACCTGAACAAAGCAAATTTGTGCTTTCTAGGACAAGCTGGAGTTTGAAATGACATTAGACCAATTTTCAAACAGAAGAAACAATGTTGAAGTTGGAGGAGGGAATCATCTCACAAATGCTCTGTCAGGTTATAACCAAATTTTTCTCAAAAAGTCATTTTCCTCTGGCAGACAGGTACATTTATAGAGGATTGATTTAACTTTGTCAAAATTAAAAGGTGGAAGGGGCCATTTTGAAGGGCTCTGTGGATTGTGTGGTCCAGAGACCAAAGTGTGAGAATCTCATGATATACAATGGGTCTGGTGGCACCTTAAAGACTAACAGATTTATTTGGGCATAAGCTTTCGTGAGTAAAAACCGAAGAAGTGAGATTTTTACTCACGAAAGCTTATGCCCAAATAAATCTGTTAGTCTTTAAGGTGCCACCAGACTCCTTGTTGTTTTTGTAGATACAGACTAACACGGCTACCCCCTGATACTTGACATGATATACAATGTTCGCTTCTAGTACTTGTTGGTTCTGAGAGAGGTGGCCTGTAAATTGTCACTGATTCTTATCAAGGTTAGGGTTTCTATAATGGCCACCGCTGTGGTATCTTAGTGCTTTGAAGAAAAATTAAATGTATGAAGTATGTCCTGTTGGACTTCATGGAATTTTGTGCTCTTCTCTCTTCCCTGGTTGTAGGAAGCTCTGCTTGGGATATAGATAGATATATAGATATACAGTAACTCCTTACTTAATGTTATAGTTCTCTTCCTGAAAAATGATACTTTAAGCGATACATTGTGAAGCAAATCCAATTTCCCCATAAAAATTAATGTAAATGGGAGGGGGTTAGGTTCCAGGGAAAACAACAATTTAATACTGTACACAGCAATGATGATTGTGAAGCTTGGCTGAGGTGGTGGAGTCAGAGGGTGGGATATTTCCTGGGGAATGCCTTGCTGCTAAATGATAAACTAGCACTCGGCTCAGCCCTCAAGGGTTAATACGTTAACGTAGCCACACACTCTACAAGGCAGCAGGAATGGAGGGAGGAGACACAGCATGGCAATGGCTGCAAACATTCCCTGCAGAAACTGAACATGATGATGAACCCACGCTATCCCACTGGAGCGCACCACTCCCTCCACTTCCCAAAGTGTCTGGGGAGTGCAGGTGTGAGAGAAAGAGAGAGATGCACATTGCCTCTTTAAGTATGCTGACCCCACTCTAAGTACACTTTTTAGGTAGATCAGCAAGTTGAGACAGCAGCTGCTGCCGGCAAGCTCCCTCCATCGTGAGCCCTGTGTCTCCTCCCCTGCTCTGTGGAGATGGGGTACAGGGGGAGGGGGACACCCTGACATCAGCACACCTCTTCCCCCCCACCCCCTGCACTGCAAGCAGCAGGCTCGCAAGAGCAGCACACGGCAGTGGGGAGCGGGACACCTGAACTGCCGGCAATTGATAGCCTGCTGGGTGGCTGTAGCACAGGGAACTTAGAGGGGCTGCTGGTCCACCCTGGTTCCAAGCCCCCATCACTAGCTCCAACGGGCTGCTCTTCCTGCAAGCGGGACAAAGCAGGTGGCTGCCAAATGACATAAGAGAGCATTGCACAACTTTAAACGAGCATGTTCCCTAATTGATCAGTGATGTAACAACAAAACAACGTTAACTGTGACGACGTTAAGTGAGGAGTTGCTGTATCTGGGTATTTTAAACATAATGCCTAATAGTAGTACAGCTTTATTGAAGAGGACGTTCTCACAGTTGTCCCAAGATTGACTCTGAATTGATCTAATTTGCAATGGAAGTTCATTCCACAATCCAGTTCCCTCAACCAAGCATCCTTTATCGCTGCCTCTCATTTTGTATTGGGTTTTGTAAATTACATTGTCCCAGAGGATTGGAGCTGTCTTGATGTGGCGTCATGGATAGAGATGAGGTACTGATGTAGTTAGCAGGGCCAGCTCCAGGCACCAGCGAAGGAAGCAGGTGCCTGGGGCAGCCAATAGAAAGGGGCGGCACTCCGTCCATTGTTGAGGCGGCATGTCCGGGTCTTGGGGGGCAGGTCCTTCACGCCCTCTCTTTCTCTTCGGCGGCAGCTCAATTGGGGGTTTTTTTTTTTTCTTCACCACTTGGGGCGGCAAAAAAAACTGGAGCCAGCACTGGTAGTTAGGTTGTGATCTGTTAAAATGTTGAAGATCGTTGTAGGCCATAGCCTGGAACTGGCAATAGAAGCAGACTGGAAGCCACAGGAGGGAGTGGTGCACAGAGGTAATGTGCTTATGGAAGTCTGCCCTGGTGAAGTAATTGGGGATGGGGGCGTATATTCATTCCGCACAGGTTGGATTCTCTGCATTGTATTCAGTCTCAGAGGCAGTGAGTTTGATAGTCCTGTCTGGAGGTGACAAATGCATGGATCATTGGCCAGCTTCTCATCTGGGAGGAAGTTTCCTAGCAAGCTGAAGATGGTGGTGGGTTTTTTTGCCACTGATGTTCTCCAATTATCAAGGCTTAGTGATTTGTTCAGGACCATAAAGCTTTGCACCAACTGATAAATGGGGGTCAGTGAACCCGGTAATTCTTTGGACAATTTTCCCCTTCTGGTCAGCATCATTTCAGTCTTGTGCATGTTTGAGCCAGCTGCTCTTCAAACAGGTGTTGGTCTCCTGTCAGCGTCCTTCCACTGTCCTTAAAAGGGACCAAAAATAAGTTATACAGGTGCGTGCTCTTAGCATGTTGTCTATCATCAGAGCCTGTGGCCTCTTATAGATGGAGAAGAGATGGGAGGCAGGATAGATCCTGGAGTGACTCTGCAGATGGGAGCTTTGAAGAGCTGTTACCCATCACCACTCTCGGGGGTCCTGTTAGAGGAATAAATAGAGCCACTGTAGTGTAGTTCCACATACCATCCTGCATGCATGGAATAGCTGGGGTCATACCTATGGCTCTCTTGAAAACTTCCAAGAGGTTGAGTAACATAAGTGCTGAGACAGGGCCTCTTTCCATAGCTGTGAACAGGCTAATTACTTTGGTCCGAAGCCCAATTACAAAGCATCCAGGCTGGTGGTAGCTGTTATGTTATTGGAGCTTAGCTGTCAATTTTTTTGAGTGAGTTGTCCTAGGAATGGGAAGCTGCAGCTGGGGTCATCTGCTTTAAGTGCTGGTGCTTTCAGGATCCCTCACTCTAGGAGAACTGCTATGGCGCCAGGCCTGGCTTTATACAGAAAGTTTCCCTAAGGCCACAGCAGTTTCGGGGTTGGGTGGGGCAGATCAGCCCCCCTCCCCTTCCTCCCTGTTGCTCCAGTATGCACCACCTCTCTGGAGACACAGGTGGGACACACAACACTTAAGGAGCAAGGTGAGGCGGGGTGTGTGTGGAGGAAAGTGGCGAGGTGAGCAGTGGGTCGGGGGGCCTGCTGGGGGAGTAAGGAGGCAAGTGGAGAACCAGCAGCGGGGGGCTGGCTGCGAGGGGGGGGGGGGGGAGGCAGGGGGGGGGGGGGGGGGGGGGGTGAGGAAGCAAGCAGTGGGTGAGGGTGAGGAGGCGAGTGGCAGGGAGGCACTGGAAGAGGGGTAAGGCGGCGAGCCAACAGCAGGGTGAGGAGGGTGGTGGGGGTCTGGCTGCGAGTGGGGCAGTGAAGAGTGAACCACCAGTGAGCAGGGGTTCTTGTGGCAGGGGAGCGAGGAGGGGGGATACAGGATGCGAGTGTAGGCACCTCTGCTCTCTGGCCAGGTCATGTTTGGTTCCACCCCTTTCAGTGTAAACCATGGTTTTCACAGAAAAGTCCCAGGACATCTCACTAGGTCAATGGCCCAGATCAAGGCCTAATAGTTTTTCTGGACCCTTGTAGCAAGTGGTTAAGGTCTGTCTTCTCAGACCTCTTGCTTCTTCCTTGGGCTGCTACTTCCTATACTGGCCCCGTATCTCCTGAGGGGGCTTGTATTCTGAGTGGGGGTCTGCCTTTCGGTCAACCCCCTAGTCCACGTTCTCAAAATTTCAAACAAAACTAAATGATCAGAAATAACAAGCAACACCACTTCCTCTCTCCTATCAGGATCTTCCAGCTACTGTCTTACCGCTCTGTGTTCACAGAGAATCTAATATAGCTTGACTCTCTGCTGTGCGACTCTCTGGGAGCTGAGGACGTGACGTCTGTCCACCTTCCCAGGCATGGCTCTTCTGAATTGGGCTTCTCCCTTTTTCAAGGCTCCTCCGAGATTGATATGCCTCGCAGGTGGGGCTGCCTGAGCCCAAAGCTGCTCTTTAATCCCTTCTTGTCTGGTTTGTACACCCTCTCACAAGTCCACTTTTTATATCAATATCTGTCTTCAGCTGTGAAGTGGGGATACCTGCCTAGTGAATATTGTGCTAATTAATGCTTGTACGGGGAAGAGAGATCCTCTGAAAGACTGTGTTATTGGCTGAGTGAAGTGTAGTCTAACACTTCATTTGATGGCATTTCTCTGCTGGCCAGCACTGAGGTTCTTTGGCAGAGTTGAAGGAATGCAGAGGTTCAGGACTGGCCGAGCAGGGGCTGCTTCAGATCAGGAGCTGTATTGGCTGAGTAGGAGTGAGGCTGGAGATTTGTGCCCTGGCTCAGGCAAGATCATTTACCTTTGCCCAGTCAAAATTGGTTTAGTTCATAAGCAGTGCCCATGTGGTGCTGCAGGCAGAGGACTCGCTGCTTGTAGCACCAAATAGGCACTGCCGAGGGGAGATACAACCAAGGCAGGCAGCAAGGTTAGGGGCCAGAGTTGCTGGAGGGAGACAATGACATCAGATGGAACTCAGTCACAACGCTACTGCTCAGGCTCCTCTGCCTGCAGCACAAATGGGCACTCTCAAGGGGACGTCTTTGATATGAAACCAATAAAATAACAGAGCAGCAGCTTGGACAAATTAACAATAACATTTAAGTTTAGCAGCAGTATCCTGTAAAATTGATACAGGTTCAGGGATAGAGACTGGAGGTCCTGGTTCAATGTGCATCAGCCATGCACTCTGCAAGCCATTACTGAAAGTATGAAGTAATCTTGGCTTTGCCTCATTGTGTGGTCCTGGGATAATCAATGATTTATTGCCCTACCTCTAAAACGAGGAATAATGCTTACCTACCTTATAGGCATGGTGTAATGTTGCTTGTACACTGCTTTGAAAATTGGGAGTGTAATGTGTCTTGGAGCCACTATGCCAACATTGCATCAGTTCACAATTTGAGGCTCTTCACAATTTATAGATCTAAAGCAGTAGCTTCATCTATTTTTCAGATGGCATCCTGCAAAAAGATCCTAAATTCCCTTGCTCCACATCCTAGTATCTGTCAACACTGGAGTATAAACTGAATGCTCCATTTTATAACTATCCTTAAGTATAGTTTAACATGCAGTCCACAGCCATGAGCATGGACAGAGCTTGGAATTTGATTTGCCCACACCTGGGCATCTTAAGTAACTGATGTCATCTGGAGGAAACCCATGGTGCTTGTGGTCTCAGGGCCCAGTTGTGTGAAAGGGACAACTTATAAACAACTGCATTAAGAAACACAATTTTTCCACTGGTGGAGGAAAGCAGCCAGGAGCCATACTTGGATACAAAGCTGTATTTATATATTTCTTTATACAGGTATATTTACCTCCAGCATAAAACAAAGTCTAGATAAGCCAAACAAAAAAGTGGGGGAGTCCTGAGAACCAGCACCCCCAAAACTCAGCAAAATATAAATACAAATCAGAAAGAAAGGAGGGAAGCAGTGCTTAGCCCCCCGCCCCCCGAGCAAATAAAAACCAGTAATCATTAATATCTGCTCAGAATGCAACTCTACAAACTTGCTGGTAATATACAGTGATTAAAGCTGTGACAGCAACATTTAAACCAAACAAATTAGTGCTTTATTTTTCCTTAATCCTTGCAGTGGTGCCGCAGTCTTTATTTACAGGCTTTAAGCTTTAGAAGTAGGGCAAAAGATAAGGGAATTTGCTTTTGAAACAAACTCTCCCCCAAACAGACAAACTTTAGAAAGTGGCCCCATGTTCACACTTGTCATCCTTCCTTCCAGCTAAGAATGTCTAGAGAGATGAAGCTTCAGGTTTCCAATGCAGAGAGAAAGGGGAGCTCCCTGTCTGTGAGGCTGGAAACACTGGCTCAGAGCTCTCTCCGTCTCACACAGGGAAAAGCCTACTGAAACTCTTCCTGCTACTATTTTGGGAAGGGGATGGGGAGAAAACCCTCTTTAATTACAGGTGAGTAGAGCAGAGACCGCCTTAGGAGGCTGTCTCTAAGCAGCACAGTTGGTCACTGGCCAGTTGTTTCCATGGGCTCTGGTGCCATCATGTGGCCATTTCCTTCCCTAACCATTACAACCCTACTGTGAAACTCTAGTTCCTGTCTTGGAGGTACCGTTATGGTTTGGCTGAGATGATCTGTGGAGTAGTTTGGGATGAAAAGCACTATAAAAGTAAGAAGTTTTTCTGAGAGTACATTCTGAGTCTAATCCTACTGTATTTTGTAAATATCTAAGGTATTAACTAATCACTGCTTTAAAATAGTTGTAAATGTAGGACAGGCCTCTGGATTTTAATTATTCCTTTCCTTTTTGGAAAGGAGGTGAACTCACTACTGAGAAACTACCCAGCCATCGTCTTCAAGGTCCACAGCATGTGTTGTGCCTGTGTGTTGGCAGGAAAAGGAGATAGCCACTCCTTAACATCAGCAGTCACCCTGACCTATGCTTGAGCATCATGGGGCTACCTGGAATGCTATAAATCTTACTACAACCTACCACCCACTGTTATAAATCTCCAGTGACTGCACTCAGTGGGTTGCATCCTCCGTAGTGATGTGAAAGGCATCTGGGAAAACCCACAGCTGCCACCTCTGAGAACACCAGTGGGGGGGAGGGAGAAAGGGGATTTATATGGTGGTTGCAGGCAGGCAGTGAATTCAGCCTAGGGAAAGGTCAGCTCTACTAAATTAAAGCACAGGCAGTAAGTTCAGCTCTATTAAAAACACAAGAGGAAAACTTTGAGTGGGCCTGATAGTGCTACCCCTCACGTGAGCGGTCCCAGCAAAATCTGAGCTTGCTTACTGACTAGAGTTTACAAGATTGAGGCCAGTGATTGCCATATGGAGGACAAAAGCTGCCACTAAAGGAATTTCCCAGCTTAAAAACAAAGCAAAGTTCAGGGCAAATGGGGCGGGGGGGCGTAATGTAAAAAGTGTACTTTGCAAAGAGTGGCAGTGGAGGATTTCCTGTAAATTGCTGGCAGGAATGCAGTCCTGTTGAGACTGGATTTGTGGCTGCTTCGCACTGAAGGACCACCGGCCCATCAGCCCTCTGTTCTCCCCTATTAGTTGCCTGGTGTAGCACAGAAAATGTGCCTCTTACTCGCAGGGCATTCAATACTTGTTCTCTCCAGCTGGTGTGTTTGAGTAGTTAGATTGCTAACACAGCTATGACTGCTCTGCTAATTGGCAGAGAAAGGAAACTGAAGAGCTGGTCTGAAACCACCCCTTCAAATAAAGGGCCTGATCCTTAGAGGAACCAAGTCTCTAGCTCCCATAGAAGTCACCAAGAGTTACAGGTATTTGGCCTGGGTGGGGGCAGTCACAAAGACAATTGGGAGTTATGTTTGCTATGCATCACCCCCAAAATAAAACGGAGATAAGCGTAGGCCCCCAAAGGCTGTACAGGAGCCATCTCTATTCGACTAAAAAAGCATTCCCTGCTGTTTCGCTGGGGGCAACAGGAATTGCAGCCATACATTCCTTACAGCTGGGACACGAACAGATCCTGCTCTGCTGTCTGGAATTCAGTGATTGTTGTATGTGTCTCCACTACCAGCAAGAAAAGAGAGTCATCAGAGTCCCTGCCACAGCTACCCCCCCCCAGTTTGGTAAAAGCTGCCTACATCAGGTGATGGCGCTTTGCTAAGGGAAAAACACTTACGCCTCTGGAACCAGCTTTGTGCTTTGGTTCAGCATTGCAGAGTGGAGTTTCCGCTCTAGCTGCCTTGCTTACTCCTCCGCCAGCCCTTCCCTTTCTCTAGAGGCTGCTGCCACTTTCTTACAGAACTGGGCACAGGATTACCCTGGCACAGGTTCAGACTGTAGGAATGCAGAAGTTTCCCTCCCCCATCGGTGAAAAGTGCTGGGGTGGGAGAAAGACACACACATACAAGAGCTGCCAAAGTCTGACAGGTCCTAACTCCCACAGCACCAATATAGCTGTCAGGCTGGGGTTCAGCACTCACCCCCTTTGGTTTCCTATGCAAGACACAAATAGATCAGTAAGGACAGAATTAAGAGGCCTGTTTTTATACTGCTTTAAAAAAATTCAGTAGTTTAGCAAGTTAAAACCTTGTAACAGTAAAATACCCATAATACACTCACCAGCTTACCCAGGGGGCAATGGGAGCCAGGCCTTGAGTGACCTGCCCCCTCCCCTCCTAGGGGAAATCGGTAGGGGGCCACCTTTCCTGGCAGAGACCTATTGGGAACAGAGCTGTATTCACCAGTAGGTGCAGTGAAACCAGTCACCTGAGTCTCCAGCAGCCCCACTCCCATTGTGCAGAGCAGTCTGTGCTGGTGGCCTCCCTTTGGCACCCCTGAGCACAGGCAGGCAGGGTGAACCTGGGCTTCAGGGCTATTCTGTGGGGCTTGCCCTGGGACCAGCCAGCTCTAGCTACTCTAGAGTAACAGGAACAGTCCCCACCCCAACCACAGAAATATGGGGTACCGCAACAAACACCTGCAAACTGACCCCTTAGATAGATGTATTTGGGCGGGGGGTGACTCTGCTCCCAAGGTGCCTCTTCTCCCCACTTCCTGGGTGGGGGGGAAATCAAGGGCAAGCCCTTGCCAACTGGCTGGCACAGGCTGACTAGGGGTTTTGTGGGGTTCTTAAATTCATCTGTTCAGGTCTGGTCTGCATGGAGTGTGGGAAACAGGGCAGGGAGGAAAGGGACCAAGGAGAACCCTGTTGCCTCTGCAGCCCCCTCCTTGGCAGGGTTTCTCTCTGGCTGTCCATGTGGAGCATCGCAATGTCACCAGGAATCCTATGGAGTAGGGATGCAGGAGAATAGCCAGTGGCTGACCAGAAGGAACAGCAACTCCAGTGTATGACTTCCAGTATGTCCAGGCAGAGCCCTCTTTTCAGGATGAATTCCAGTGTTTCAGTATTGACAAGAGCTCCAGTCTTGGAAGATAAATTCCAGTGTTGCAGAGAGCTGCTGCGTTGCTACAGGAACCGATAGGCCTCTCGGGCTGTCGTTCCCAGCCAGACCACAGTCCCAGCTCTAGAGCTTGGGACAAGCCTGTCCACACGTGATCCAGTGTAACACTTTCAAATCCAGTGTAGCAGAGGGAGGGAGACGGGTGCCAGTGTCTCCAGAAGGGAAGGAGATGGACACAGTTGCCCAGGATTGTGGGCTATGGTGTTTGGTTGGCATGTCCAGTAGATCCCTGGGGCTGGTTGTGTTGCTCCTGGCAGAGTTCCTATATTCCTTTTGGAGCACTTCAGTGTCTATATCGTCCCCAGGATAGAACCAAAGTAGCTCAGAGCCCCAAGGGGAAGGTGGGAGCAGAAGGGGACTTGGAGGTTTACAGAGGAAGGCATGTGGCAATCTGATAGGTTTCACCAGTCCCCTTCCTCTCTCCCAGCAAAGGGCACTGATGCTGCTGGGACTCACTCACAGAGCCAGTAAAACTGGAAATAATAGTCAGTGAAGAGGTGTCCCATGTGCTCCGGGGTGGTACTACAGTTGGCTTTGCCCTACGAAAGGGAGAGAGGGCTGTCAAGAGAAACTTCCTCAGAAGGAGCAGGATTCAGTTGCTATCCCACTTGTGCACTGGGGAAGTGGAGGATTTGCCAGCTAGATTTGCATATGGCCCCCATCACCTCCCAAGTGTTTTAAAACAGAACAACAATCTCAGCCTGTAGGAGTAAAGAGCTCCAGTTTTGCATTTCCCCTGCCCACCCCCATCCCTGCAGTGTGAGACTTGGAAAGTCCTGGCCACTCACCCCAACTAACTTCCCTCTTCCCACAATGTGCTCTGCTGTGTACAAGGGGAACCCGGTCACGATTTACACACGCATCCCTGCCCGGAGGGGGGCACAGGGCTCTGGAATTCTCACAGGCCTCCTCATCCTGGCGAGTGATAGGAATGAGGCCACAGAGCCCGATCCCTCTCAGCTCTGCCCTGGATGGTGCAGAGGACATAGCAGGTCCCATACTCACAGGCTGGGCTACTCGGAAGTGGTAGGTGAACTCCCGGAAAGACAGCATCACCATGGGCCAACGCTGTGTCATTTCCTGGGGAAGAAGATACAACCGGTGAGGGGAGACAGAATGAATCTGTTACTACTAGGCGTTAAGTAATTCATCCCTTGGGTGAGCAGGGATGCTGCATAGTTAACTGGCCTGCTCCACTCATCAGACTTCTGAGACT
The DNA here is from genome assembly GCF_013100865.1 of Trachemys scripta elegans. Lineage (NCBI taxonomy): Eukaryota > Metazoa > Chordata > Testudines > Emydidae > Trachemys > Trachemys scripta. Next base: position 116,165,561 of record NC_048301.1, read on the forward strand.
GTCCTGCAAAGCCGAAAAAGAACTGAAGTCCTTCTCTGCCTGTCTGGGGCTACAGTGCCTGGAGCTGAATGGGTGCGAGGGAACCCCAAATCCTCATCAGGCACCTGGGGAAGTTTATCCAGATGGACAGCTGTCTTGAGAACATAAGTTGGCTGAGACTACAGCAATCTGTTTGCAGAAGGGGCCGGCTCATGGCCATCAAGCCACAAAAGTGATGGAGATGGGTCTACATGGGTTTGAATGGTGTAAACCTAAGGCTGCAAACCCTGATTATAAATCTCTGGCTGGAGGATCTGAATGTTAATTAGAAGAGCTGCACGTGGGACAGCTCTGAGAATGGCTCAGAAACCAGAGTGGCTCGATACCTTGAACCACAGATTTAAAGGGAACAACTGATGTCAATGAAATCTGTGGTGTGACTAAATCAGATAGTGCAAGCAGAGCTATTGGTGACCTGGAGGTGGATGGTACTGAGGGAACAGATGGTGCTAAGAGGATGTTGGCACTAAGGAAGACATTAATGCCCCAGCAGTGGGAGGCTCTGGAAGGGCAGCAGCAGGATGTGGGGAAAAAGAGGAGCTAACTGAAGCTAATGCAAACCCAGTGCACATGCGCCTGTGTACAGGGGTGGGGAGATGGAAGTAAAGGGTATTCCATAGGAACAGAGTACATTCAAATAATCGACAGTGCCTCAGAAACTGGGGGGGTCTTACTGAGGAATTGGGGCCTATCATGCCACAGAGCGCAAGCGGCCCTGCTGACAGCCAGATTCATAGGCTTGTGTCAGAGGCAAGGATCATTCCCTCTCCTTGTGGGGCCAGAGACGAGGAGGCAGCTGAAGCACCAACAGGGTCTTGTGCTAAGGAAGGCAAAGATGTCACAGTCACCCGCATCAGGGCTAAAGGCCTGGGGGATCAAAATCTCCTATCTGAGAAACATCTAACAAGCCCAGTGAATGAAGGAGACTCAGGCTGCATGTCCTTTGAGAGATGGACCAGTGGACCCCACCACAGAGGCAGCCACCTCAGTCCTGTCAGCGACCTCATGGAGACCAGCACAGCTCTTTGGGGGAGACCCCTGAAGGAAAGCCCAGTGAGTCTAGCAGCTTCTAGATCCACAGGCAGAGAAATCAGGAGTAAGGTAGTCAGGGATTAGTTCCTCCTTCCGCCGTCCCTCTGGGAGCAGCTGCGCACAGCACAGAAGCTCACGGCCCCACCCGGGCAGTTTCCCAACCGTCCCAGAGGTCACACAACAGAGGAGGTAGCCCTGGGGAGGGAGGAAGGGAGCACGATTCAGTTTCACAAAGCAGTAGTTCTAGTAACCACAGTGTCAGCGACTCGTGTGTCAGCCAACTGGGTCTCTCCCTTTCTCAGACCCAGACTACACCACACCCTGTTTGCTCAACAAGAAGACAAAGGCTGCCAGGTTTGTCCCTAGCACCCCGTGTTGCTTCTCAGGAAGCCAGGCAGCTTGGGGTGACAGGGACCTTTACGACAAACCACGGGGGACCTCAAGGACGGTCTGGCTGCCCAAGCTGTGCCAGTCCTTTGAGGGATTGTGTGTCCCTACCTGGGTGTCTGTGGTGTTGGTGGAGCTGTCCACGCTCATTGTGTTCTGACATGGGTCACTGGACTGGAGGCCACAAAGGTAGATGGACACAGCAGAGGAGGCACTGGAGAGAGAGGTGAGTGAGTTCTGCCTAGCACCAGGAAAGCAGACTAGCCACTTCAACAGAACCCCAGCAGCTTAACACCCCATCCAGTTACCCCATAACCGCCTTCTGCCTCCCGCAACTCACTCGCTACTCTCAGTCACCCCAGAGCCTGCTCCTCCCATCCCACCATTCCCCCCAGAGCCCGCTCCTCCCCCTCGTATCCCTCCTTCCCACCGGTCCCCCCAGAGCCCGCTCCTCCCCCTCACATCTCACCAGTCCCCCAGACCCCACTCCTCCCCCTTGTGCCCCCCATCCCACTAGTCCCCACCCCTTCCCCTCAACCCCCTCCCTTTCCACCGGTCCCCCCAGAGCCCGCTCCTCCCCCTCATGCCCCCCCATCCCACCAGTCCCCCCAGAGTCTGCTGCTCCTCACTGGTCCCCCCC
>NC_048301.1:116172479-116176844 GCF_013100865.1 Trachemys scripta elegans
TCCCACCAGAGCCCACCCCTCCCCCTCGTGCCCCTCCCATCCCACTTGTCCACCCCTCGACCGCCCCCCCCTTGCCACCTCCACACCATCGGTCCCCCCAGAGCCAGTTCCTCCCCCTTGCGCCCCTCCCTTCCCACCGGTCTCCGAGAGCCCGCTCCTCCCCCTCATGCCCCCCCTTCCCACTGGTCCCCCAGAACCCGCTCCTGCCCTTTGTGCCCCGGAATTTTTCACACCCCTGCGTGATGTAGTTATACTGACCTAGTTTCCTAGTGTAGACCAGGCCTGAGAGAGACACGGAGCTTGAACCCTGGGGGTCACTACAGCTTAGCTAGGCTACCCAGAATGGACGCAGCTTTACCCTTCATTCCTCTGTACTAACCTAAGACCTTCCTATGCTGCGCTCCCACTGACTAATAAACCCAGCTGTTCTGACAACACCGTTTGGTGTCACAGCAAATGCTGGGTGAGGTGCATTAATCCCTGAAGGGTGGACACGTCTCTGCCAGGAGTCTGTCTGTGTGGGACTCGCTGAATGGAGCTCACAGTGTGAAGAAGGAGTGCAGAAAGCCCAGAGGTTCAGTCTGAGGAGGCGGTGACACCGTGTGGCTTGCCCTGGAGGAAAAGCGAGACCCCTCGGGGATCTGGCCCACTGAGGGGTTCCTCCTAGAGACTGTTCCAAAGCTGGGGCATAGCACTGATCCTGTGGATCCGTGACACCGCCCTACTCTGTATTTATTGTTACCCTCAGAATCCCTTTGAGTCCCCTTCCACTCACTGTCACCCTGATAAACCCCTCACACGCCCATCCACTGTAACCCTGGCTCTCGGACACCAGCAGCAGACAAGCATTTTCACTCACTTCATCTCCAAGGTCAGGTTGGTGTTCACTGCTGTGGACGGGCTGATGGGGATGCGGTAGGTGATGTTTCCTCTCCTGCAGACACAGACAGAGAATTCGATACCTCAGATGGAATCTTCTGTGGGATGGGCACTGGGTTCCCCACCCAAGCGGGCAGCACCCCAGCAAGGCTCTGCGGCTTTTGAGGAGCAGCACAAGATAGAGCTTGGGTAATTTGGCTCAAGGGATCGTTAATGTGAGATGCATCCATTCATCACCAGCACGCAGGTTCTAACACAGCCCATCAGGGCTGGATGGGCAGAGGATCCAGGAGAGGAGATGGAACCGCTCACCTCTAGAGCATCAACTCCAAACATGGCCCTATGTCAGCAGTGGCCCAGAGTCATTAGATGACTGGGAGCGTGTGTGAAATGGGCTGGTGGGTGTCTCAGTCCAGTTCCTACTGGGTCAGATGAGCACATCACAAACATCCCTGCAGCTGACAGTAACGGGCCTCCCCACTGGCAATTCCAGCAGAGAGGCCAAGGATTGACTGGGGGATGGAGACTGAGTGCCCCTCCCTGCCAGAGGTGGCCTATGCAGGCTGTGGCAGGCTAGCAGGGCAGCATGTGGGAAGCCAGAATTGCTGTCCCTGCCCTGTGGGTAACCAGAGGACTTCAGGAGCTGTCAATCTGGCACTCACTCAGCGTCCCGGGGGAGGCTGGGCCCTGCCTCTCACTCACCTGCATGCATCCCTGGCTGCACAGTAGTGGGGAGTGATGGCCATGTCATTCTCCACAATCCGGATGGAGCGGAGCGAAGCGTCCGGCCCTGCAGGAAGGAGAGAGGTTACTGAGACGGGGAAAGGTGGCCAGAACTCCTGGGCTTAGAGAGTCAGAGTGGTTAGAGCTGGAAGGGACTGAGGCTATCCCTTCCCCCAAAGCCCATCAGTGCAGAGGAGTCACAATTTTCTGCAGGCTCCCTGCTAATACCCTGGCCAGGTGAAGTCCACTGCCCATTAGGTTTCCCTGGCAGACAGCACTTCCTACTGCTCAGCCTTAGGGATTAGGCCAAGGTTTTCTAACACTCGGCTTCCCTCCTTCAGTAAGTGGTTTTCAGAGGTGCTGCGTACTGGCAGACTCCAGGGACTCCAATGGCAGTTGGGGTGCTCGACCCCCCCGGTAATAAAGTCACTGGCTTTGGGTGCCTAGATGTGTATTTAGGTGCTTAACTTCAGAGGTGGGGAAGGGACTCTTGCGGACTCAGACTGGGGTTTCAGAGCAGTCTAAGGGACTTAGAGGTGCCCAACTCCCTTAGGTTCCTCTCTCCCCTTCCTTGGCCAGCTGGGACATGGAGGTGGCTGTTAGCACTAGACACATGCAGTTCTCCTAGCCTCACCATTGCTGCACCTTTCAGCAAGGGGGTTCGCTGCCCCCTTTCAGTGTGTTTGCACTGGGTCACCTGGTTGGGTTTATAGCCCAGATGAGGCAGTGCTACAGCTGCACCGCTCCTTGGGCCCCAGTAGCACTGATCCCCACTTTATACAGCTTCTTCACCTCCACTGCTTGGGGGAGGGCCACACCCAGGACTGGAACTCTCCCTCACAGACACCACTGGGGAGAGATACAAGGGTGTGTCTGACTCCAGGCCGGCATGCAGACAGTTCTGGGAGTGGCCATCCTTGGGCTCTGGCTAAAGCCACATGTCTTCTCCATACAGCATTTCTTTCTCTCTCTCTCTCCCATCTACTTCCTTTGGTTTGGTTTGGTTTGGTTTAGCAGAGAGAGGACAAGTTGGGGACGAAGAGTGTGTGTGGGAGCCACACAGCCATGGGCCATTGGGAGCATGGGGCTCGGGTCTGGGCGACATCCCCCCGTGACCCAGGGAGCTGGCAGAGGGCACAAGGGGAGCATAGGGTTTTACAGGGATCCTCTGGGTTGACTATTTGCATTATAGCTCACCGAAGGGTGGCACGTGAGCTCTCTATCGAGAGCCAGTAGCCTACTGGTTGTCAATCAGTGTGAAATGTATGTTTGGGTAATAATTAAAAAGTCACGTATCTATAGTAAAAATTATGTTCATAAAGTTTTGGAGTTACCAGGCCGATTACCAGGCAGTGACATACCTCGGCGATGTTCTTTTCAGGCTGGAGGTAATAGACGCCTAGGCTATCTCCCTGTCTGGCCATTTGTGTGTTGTGTGCTCACACGGTGTGCCTGGTTGCACACTAAGCCAGGTGCTAATCAAGAGATTGTAAAGTGTACAAGAAAGGAAATCTACCAGATGAAATGGCATTCAGCGGGGATGCCTGCTGATGAACAAAGACAAAGGATGGGACTGGTATATCATGGAGGGCAAAGAAACATAAAGGATCCTTCACCTAGGAAGCCAGCTGACAGTGTATTCGTCTCATGAAAGGAGGATACACAACCAGCCTGGCTTTAAAACTCTGCAAGGATTTCGGGCGAGCAATATTCTACAAGACATGAGAGTATCTTGTGAATTATGTCTCGGCTCTAGTATGCATATTATGATTTTGTTTATATGTAGCCATTTGTTTCCAATGCTTCCACTTGACTCTTTTTGCTTTGGTAAATAACCTTATACTTGACTTCACTACAAACATATCCAAGTGCTGTGAATTGAGCGGAGGAGTGATCTGAGCTGGAACTGGTAAGATGGGCAGTACGGCTTCTTTGGAAGCAGCAAATCTGTGAACAATGTCAGTGCTCAGTGGACCAGGGGCTGGACACTCCAGGGAGATGCTCAGAGGGCTCAGGGGTTGGAGCATGCTAACCTGTGGAGGGCCTGGAAGGCCTACAGGGCAGTGCTTGTGTTGCCCATGGGATTGGGGACCTGACCCACGGCAGGCACAGACAAGGCTCCCTCACACTAAGGGCAGGTGGTAGTGAGGTGCCTCACAACTCTGGGCACCCCTGGGAAGCATCACAATCCAAAGTGCAAAGAGGCTGTGAGTGCTCAAGCCAAGAAGATGGAGAACTCCACACTTCACGGCTCTGCTGGCTGGACTGCTAGCCCTGGCCTTTCCAGAAAGCCTCATCCCCAGAGCTGCAAAGACCCCTCATTCCCAAAGCGCTTTACAGGCATCGGGCAAAACTCAGCTCTGCTATCAGCAGCTCCACTCCGCTGATGTAAGTGGCGCCTCAGCTCTGGTGAGAGACGGACAACACACCAGAGAAGAACAACAGATTGGTCTGAAATTGCCCGTGTGTGTGTGTGTGTGTGGGGGGGGGTTATCAACTAGACTGCACACACAGCCACCCTGATAGATGCATCACAGTGACACTGCAGGGATGTACTGGGGCATTATGTCGCTGTCTGGATACTAAGGGGATGGCCACTATACAGATTTCTCTTGTCTATTACTCCCAGGCAGGGTGGGGAGATGAGATCCCCAGGGCAGTGTGCTGGCATGGCCACTGTGTGCGGTGGGGGGAATGAGAGGGTTACAGGATTGACCACATATGGGGGAAGATGGGAGTCCGTGTTTGGCTGCAGTGGGGGGG
>NC_048301.1:116176902-116181696 GCF_013100865.1 Trachemys scripta elegans
AGGTGGGCGGGGGGGGGGGTTACAAATGGGCTGAAGGACATTTCTGGTGTGTAATGCTGCTGTTTGGATCTAGCCAACCAGACTGCTGGGAGAGGGGGAGGGGGCCCACTTACCGTCTTGCCCAGTGCCCGTGATGCTGGGCTGCTGGCTGGCAGGCTGGGCGATGCTGCGCTGCTGCCGGGTCTGCCCCAGCGGGAAGCTGTTTCGTGACAACGAGAGGCTGGAGATGTATTTGGATTTGCTCTGAATGTGGGTGAAGGGGGAGGAGGGGCTGGCGTTGGGGCTGCCAAAGCCCTGCGACCGCTCCGGGGTCTTTGGCCACTTGGCGTGAGAGGTCACCTTCCCCGTCACACCCCTTGATTTGGCTTTGATACTCATCCCTGGCAGGAGGGAGGTGTGGATCTGGTCTGGGGAGGAAGGGAAAAGAGGGATCAGAGTCAGAGAGGGGACAGACAGAGACAAAGCAAGGCAGGTGCTTCTCCAAGCAGAAGCACCATCAGGACATCTCTGAGGAAGGCAGCAGCTTATTACAGGAGGCAGACGGAGAGCACCCGTCTTCTGTTCATCTGTCCCATCGCTCCTCTTGCTACCCAATTTATACCCCCTTCTCCAGGTAACCCGTCCCTGGAGTGAAACTCCAGAGCCATTGACAGAAAGGGAAGCCAATGAGAGTTTGGGATCTGCTGAGGGAACGGAGGTGAGGGGAAGCCTCTGGCAAGAAGAGTCCAGATTCCCCACGCGGGAGCGAAGCTCTGCAGTCGGGGCGGGTGCAGCTTGGGTCAATGAACAACACTATCTGTGATACCAGACAAGGCGGAAGGGAGCAAGCCAGCTTCTAGAACCATTGCCCGTATAGCTACCGGATGGGCCAATCATAGCTGGATGACGGCCTAGCAAGCCTGAACTTGTAACAGCACAGACCCAGGAGCTATAACAGATGTGGGGAGTGCTCAGTCTCTGTGACAGCTGCAGCTAGTACGGCTGGTGAGGAAACACACACGCTGCTCCATCTTGGGGGGACTTGACCAGCAGGAATGAGGCTGGAGCTCAGGGCACAGACTCTCTCTAAATCCTCCCCCAACACCATGGAGAGACTGCAGGTAGCATCTGGGCTATATGTCCCAAGCAGAGCGTTTGCTGTCCCCAGAGAGGTTTCAACCACCGAGGGTGACTTATAGCGTGTGCATGAACATTAGTGTGTGTGACCCATCACTTCCAGCCGTCACAGGCTGCTGGGGGCCAGGCATGGGGGTATCAGCTCCTCAAAGCACCCAGCATCGAGGGGAGACAAAGTTCACAGACAGGGGGCACACGTCCCTTCAGAAGGTGCAGAAGCAGGAAGCAGTGCTGGGCCTGGGTAAAGTCACCCTCCAGAGCAGATGCTCGCTCCAAGTCTTGGCATGTCCCAGATGGGCTGATACTTACCTGTCCTGTTGGGGGCATGCGTGGGGCTGCTCTCAGAGACAGCAACAGCGGAGGCATTGGTGGGAGCAGCAGAACAGCACATGGAAAAACACGGAGGGCTGAAACACACAGCGATGCTACGGCTGGGCAAGCGATAGGCAGAGTCAGGCCCATTCACTGTCACTGCAAGATAAACACCAAGGAGACTTGCTATGAGCCAGCATCAGAGGGATGGAACAGCATAAGCAGCACTAAGAGCCCCTAAGAACCCCCAGCACTGAGACCCGGCACCACCCCCTCTGCTGTATCCCAGACCCTGGGAACCTCCGGCCCCATCCTCTCTGCTGTATCCCAGTCCCCGGGAACCTCCGGCCCCATCTCCTCTGCTGTATCCCAGCCCCCAGGACCCCCCAGCGCCGAGACCCAGCCCCACCCCCACTGCTGTATCCCAGCCCCCCAAAACCCCCGCCCCCGGGAACCTCCAGCCCACCCCCACTGCTGTATCCCAGCCCCCAGGAACCCCCAGCACTCAGACCTAGCCCCACCCCCACTGCTGTATCCCAGCCCCCGGGAACCCGCAGCACTGAGACCAGGCCCCACCCCCACTGCTATATCCCAGCCCCTGGGAACCCCCAGCACTGAGACCCGGCCCCATCCCCTCTGCTATATTACAGGCCCTGGGAACACGCCCCTCCCCCGAGACATGGCTGCATCCCCTATTGTATCAAAGCTTCTGGGAAAGTGCATGAGCTCTACTATTGTACATGGAACTTTGAGAACTGCCAGCATTGTTTGTGGTGGCTTGGTTGGAGCAGAAGCATGTCCCCTGCCACTCGCTCCCCGCTCCGGCCTGCAGAGCTGGTACCTACCAGGGTGCGGGGAAGTGCCATCACTAGGTCTGTCTGACGAAGCCGTGGAAGAAACAAGCTGAGTCTTATCAAAGTTCTGATTTAATCTAAAATGCAGGAAATGTGTGTAAGAGCCTTTCACATAAGAAACACAAGCACTGTCTAGATCTGTATAGAAGGGGTGGTATGAGGGGCAGTGTGGGATTGGGAGGGGCAGAGCAGACATGGAGAGAAAGCAAAAGCTAGGAGATGGGACAGGGATGGAGAGCAGACATGGAGAAAGAGGAAGAATGGGCAAGTAGTGAGCAGGACAGGAAAGGGGGAGAGTGCCAGGCTGGGGAAGGAAATGGTTGGCAGAGACAGAGCAGAGCTAGGAATACAGGGATTGTCAGGCCAGATCTAGCCTAGGATCCTGGATCTGGCACTGACCAGCTCTAGCTGCTTCAGAAGAAGTTCTAAGAAGCTCCTTAGTAGGTAATTATGGAATAACCTGCCCCCAGGGGAAGTTTCTTTCTGTTCCGGTCAGCTAGGGGTTAGTTTATTGCCTGAAGCATGGAGCTTTACATCCTTTCTAAAAGATCTCTTGGTGCTCCCCAACATAAGCAGAGGGTATCCTTAACTAGACACACGTCTAATCCTTTTCTGAACCCAGTAGCCCTGTGTCTCAATCATCTCTTGTGCCTGTGGGTTTCACACACTAATTATGCTGTGTGTAAAGGGTTTCCTTTTATCAGATTCAAATGTATTGCCTTTCTATGTTCTCGAATATCCCCTTATTCTAGCATTACAAGAAAGGGTGAAGAGAAGTCCCTGGTCTACCATCTCCCTCCCAGTCATTATTGTATTCTCCTTTCTCAGACCCACCTCCTTTCTAAACAAAACCGCTCCCCCACCCCATCTTTTCTCTCTCATCTCATAAGGAAATCTCTCCACGCCCTCAATAATCTCCACTGCTCGGCTCCAGAGCTCTGCTCTTTTTGAGACACAGTGACCAGAACTGATCACAGGATGCCAAGTGAATGTGGCTCATTCATGATCTAGAACAGCAGTAGATAATACTGTCAGGGTTATTCTCCACTCCATTCCTCTTGCACCTTCACACTTGATTTGGTTTCCTGACCACGGCGACAGCTTGAGCAGGGGTCTTCACTGAGCTGACTGCAAAGATGCCCAGGTATCTTTCCAGAATGGTCACATTTAGAGCCGAGTAAGGCACTGGAATAGTTCATATTATTCCCTTCTGCGTGCATTACTTTACCTATTTCAACACTGAGGCCCTGTCTCACTACCACTTAAGTCAACATTTGTTCCTTACTTGCTATCTCCAGTGAAGGACCATGTCAAGGGTTTTGTGAAAGTGCAAATAAATTATGCCACCCAGTTCTCCTTTATCCACTATTTTGTTGACGTGATCAAAGGGTTCTAAGAGAGTGATGAGGCATGATTTTTCTTTTTGGAAGCTGTGCTGGTTTGATCACGCAGGTGGTTTATAGTTCTCTTTTTAATTAATATTTCAGCCAGTTTCCCCAACTGAAGTGAGGCTTGCTGGGCCGCAGTTCCCAGTGTCTTTTTTAAAGCTAAGTACAACAGTTGCTGCCCTCTGTTCTTCTGGTGTAGGAGCGGATTTTAATGCGAGATCACAGATTATAGTTGGCAGCTCAGCCCTTTCGTAACTCTTGGCTGTACCTGGGCTCTGGATGGCTTGTTGCTCTTTAATTTATTCACGTTTTCCAGCACCTCCTCTTTTGCCACCTCATTCTTATATTACCGGAGAGTCAGAGGGCTGGGTGGGTGTCTCTCCAACACCCGCTGTGGCGGACACTCAGATAACGGAATTGTTTGGGGACCGATTCAACCACCCTTGCTCACTGTGAGTAGCACTATACTCCAAGGCTGGTCCCACAGCTGGCAGAAAGGCTACTTGCGTATGGTGTCTCTACTGAGCATGAGTACAGGTGGCAGAACCCTACCCGTACCCTCCACACATGCTCTCTCTGCTCCCCGATGGTCCTGCCAACCTAATGAGTCTCTTGCTGCTTTTCGGCTTCTGATCGACTTTCAAAATGTCTTTTTCTTTGTTTCTAATCCCCCTTTAGCTATCTGCTCTTCAAATTCCATCTTAGCCCCCCCAATTCCCATCTTATACGTTGCCCGCTCACATCCAGGCTCCTTCCTGCTGGCTTAACTAGGGTTGGATCCCCATAGTCAGAAGGATACCCGTTTGACTCAAATGGCCTGGCCATTCAGCCATGCTGGTTTTTCCCCTTTGCCTTCCTGTTTTGTTTAGGAGCGTCTGTGCCTTCTGTAACGCAGACAGAGGAGAAAGAAAAAGAGGTGGCAGAGAAGGGAGGCAGCACTCAAACCAACAGTACAATGAAAGAAGAGCAACCAGGACCCCTGTGCCGAAAAAGGGCCAGGAGACAGGAAGTGGGCACAGCAAAAGAGCTGCAGGGCACCAAGAAGAGAGAGGAGGAAAGACAAGGAGAGAGGGAAAGAGAAAGAAAGAAAGAAAGAAAGAAAGAAAGAAAGAAAGAAAGAAAGA
>NC_048301.1:116181796-116195928 GCF_013100865.1 Trachemys scripta elegans
AACCATGTTTTGTTTGTAAAGTTGTGGGGAAATCTGCTCTCTATACAGCGTACTTCTAACCACACTAGAAGAAGGCGCAAACAGTTTTTTGGGTTTATGCACATTCATGAGGTGGTAGGTATATCTGAAGGATAAAGGCAGATAGCTGTTGGTGCCATTGTGTTAAGTGTCAGCATTCTAAAGCGAAGCAACACCAGCAAAAGTCGGTTTGCATTATGGACAGTGACAGCCACAGGACTAAATGTGGATTAAACTGTAAGCAGAGCATCCACCGCATCACACATTTAAGCAGACAGACCCAAAGGATTTTTTTTTTAAAGTAGGCTGATCTGAGAATCTTTCCCCAGGAAATGTAAAATTTTCAAAAAGATTGCTTTTTGTCCAAGTGAAAGTAATAAAATTGCAATAAAATGTTTCTAAACATTGGTAGGAGCATAGAAGAACCTAGTTTTGTTTTAACATTGGTGTATCCCTTTCTGCAGGCAGGAAACCGCTGCTCGTCATGGTCAAGGATTTTTGCCTGAAGAACATGGAAGCATTTCCTTCACTTTCTTTGTGGGTAGTTTACCTTCTTGCAACAAAGTTCCCTAGGGCCGGGGTGAAAGTAACTTACAGGACTTACTGGTACTACCGGAGTCCTGAGGGGAGCATGGCCTCATCTGGAAGAGGCATGGCCTCATCTGGAAGAGGCATGACCTCAACTGGAAGAGGCATGGCCTCTCAAGATTTAAAGGCCCTGGGGCACCGGCTGTGGCTGGGAGCCCCAGGGCCTTTAAATCAACCCTGGGCTCCCAGCTGTAGAGGTGGCTGGGAGCCCCCGGGGCTCAGGGGCAAATTAAAGGGCCTGGGGCTCTGGCCGCTGTGGAGCACCGGGCCCTTTAAATCATAGAATCATAGAATCATAGAATATCAGAGTTGGAAGGGACCTCAAGAGGTCATCTAGTCCAACCCCCTGCTCAAAGCAGGACCAATTCCCAGCTAAATCATCCCAGCCAGGGCTTTGTCAAGCCGGGCCTTAAAAACCTCCAAGGAAGGAGACTCCACCACCTCCCTAGGTAACGCATTCCAGTGTTTCACCACCCTCCTAGTGAAATAGTTTTTCCTGATATCCAACCTGGACCTCCCCCACTGCAACTTGAGACCATTGCTCCTTGTTCTGTCATCTGCCACCACTGAGAACAGCCGAGCTCCATCCTCTTTGGAACCCCCCTTCAGGTAGTTGAAGGCTGCTATCAAATCCCCCCTCATTCTTCTCTTCTGGAGACTAAACAATCCCAGTTCTCTCAGCCTCTCCTCATAAGTCATGTGCTCCAGACCCCTAATCATTTTTGTTGCCCTCCGCTGGACTCTTTCCAATTTTTCCACATCCTTCTTGTAGTGTGGGGCCCAAAACTGGACACAGTATTCCAGATGAGGCCTCACCAATGTCGAATAAAGGGGAACGATCACGTTCCTCGATCTGCTGGCAATGCCCCTACTTATACAGCCCAAAATGCCGTTAGCCTTCTTGGCAACAAGAGCACACTGTTGACTCATATCCAGCTTCTCGTCCACTGTGACCCCTAGGTCCTTTTCAGCAGAACTGCTACCTAGCCATTCGGTCCCTAGTCTGTAGCAGTGCATGGGATTCTTCCGTCCTAAGTGCAGGACTCTGCACTTGTCCTTGTTGAACCTCATCAGGTTTTTTTCTGCCCAATCCTCTAATTTGTCTAGGTCCCTCTGTATCCGATCCCTACCCTCTAGTGTATCTACCACACCTCCTAGTTTAGTGTCATCTGCAAACTTGCTGAGAGTGCAGTCCACACCATCCTCCAGATCATTAATAAAGATATTAAACAAAACCGGCCCCAGGACCGACCCTTGGGGCACTCCACTTGAAACCGGCTGCCAACTAGACATGGAGCCATTGATCACTACCCGTTGAGCCCGACGATCTAGCCAGCTTTCTATCCACCTTACAGTCCATTCATCCAGCCCATACTTCTTTAACTTGGTGGCAAGAATACTGTGGGAGACCGTATCAAAAGCTTTGCTAAAGTCAAGAAATAACACATCCACTGCTTTCCCCTCATCCACAGAGCCAGTTATCTCATCATAGAAGGCAATTAGGTTAGTCAGGCACGACTTCCCCTTCGTGAATCCATGCTGACTGTTCCTGATCACTTTCCTCTCCTCTAAATGTTTCATAATTGATTCCTTGAGGACCTGCTCCATAATTTTTCCAGGGACTGAGGTGAGGCTGACTGGCCTGTAGTTCCCCGGATCCTCCTTCTTCCCTTTTTTAAAGATGGGCACTACATTAGCCTTTTTCCAGTCATCTGGGACCTCCCCCGATCGCCATGAGTTTTCAAAAATAATGGCTAATGGCTCTGCAATCTCACCCGCCAACTCCTTTAGCACCCTCGGATGCAGCGCATCCGGCCCCATGGACTTGTGCACGTCCAGTTTTTCTAAATAGTCCCGAACCACTTCTTTCTCCACAGAGGGCTGGTCACCTTCTCCCCATGCTGTACTGCCCAGTGCAGCAATCTGGGAGCTGACCTTGTGTGTGAAGACAGAGGCAAAAAAATCATTGAGTACATTAGCTTTTTCCACATCGTCGGTCACTAGGTTGCCTCCCTCATTCAGTAAGGGGCCCACACTTTCCTTGATTTTCTTCTTGTTGCTAACATACCTGAAGAAACCTTTCTTGTTACTCTTAACATCTCTTGCTAACTGCAACTCCAAGTGTGATTTGGCCTTCCTGATTTCACTCCTGCACGCCTGAGCAATATTTTTATACTCCTCCCTGGTCATTTGTCCAATCTTCCACTTCTTATAAGCCTCTTTTTTGCATTTAAGATCAGCAAGGATTTCACTGTTTAGCCAAGCTGGTCGCCTGCCATATTTACTATTCTTTCTACACATCGGGATGGTTTGTTCCTGCAACCTCAATAAGGATTCTTTAAAATACAGCCAGCTCTCCTGGACCCCTTTGCCCTTCATGTTATTCTCCCAGGGGATCCTGCCCATCTGTTCCCTGAGGGAGTCAAAGTCTGCTTTTCTGAAGTCCAGGGTCCATATTCTGCTGCTCTCCTTTCAGCTGCCGGGCTCGGGCGTGGATTTAAAGGGCCCGGAGCTCCCGCGGCTGTGGGGAGCCCCGAGCCTTGCTGGGCTGGAGCCGGGATTTAAACGGCCCGGAGCTCCCGGCGCTGCGGGGAGCTCCGGGCCCTTTAAATCCCGGACCCAGCCCAGCTGCCGGAGTTGCGGGGGGATTTAAAGGACTCGGGGTTCCCTGCAGCCGCGGGAGCTCTGGGCCTTTTGAATCCCCGCCCGAGCCCGGCTGCCGGGCTGGGGCCGGGATTTAAAGGGCCCAGAGCTCCCGCAGCTGTGGGGAGCTCCGAGCCCTTTAAATCCCGGCCTGAGCCCAGCAACCGGTGCTGCGGGCGGGATTTAAAGGGCTCTGGCCGGTGTGGTCCGGCACGGTGTACTGTCTCTTGCCGGTACGCCATACCGGACCATACCGGCTTACTTTCATCTCTGCCTAGGGGAAAATGCAAAGCCATAGCATATAGCGGACGTTGTTACTGCAGCTGCTTCCATTAGATGCTTATAGCAGTTGAGTTCATTAAGTTCAACTTTACACAGCACCAGACTGTAGCTTTTAGGCCTCCTTCCTGCCCTCCTGCTGTTTGTCCATGAAAATATCTTGCATGCGGACTTCTGAGATGAACAAGACACGCTGCAGCATCAAGGATGCTTACTCCTCAGATTATGCTCTGGCCTTCTTTCCCTTTCATGGAAATTCTTGTTTCTGAGCAGTTGACTAAGTAATCTGTCACCTAGAGGAGGAGAAGACAAGGGCTGCTGAGCCTGCCTTGATTAGAAACTGCAAGCACAAGGGTACGTCTATACTTACCTCCGGGTTCGGCGGTAAGCAATCGATCTTCTGGGATCGATTTTATCGCGTCTTATCTGGACGCGATAAATCGATCCTGGATCGATCCCGGAAGTGCTCGCTGTCGACGCCGGTACTCCTGCTCCGCGAGAGGAGTAGGCGGAGTTGACGGGGGAGCTTGCCTGCCGCGTGTGGCCCTTTGGTAAGTACCTTTAAGTTCGAACTAAGGTACTTCGACTTCAGCTACGTTATTCACGTAGCTGAAGTTGCGTATCTTAGTTCGAACTGGAGGGTTAGTGTGGACCAGCCCCAAGACTCTGAACTTCCTCCTGAGCATGCTTCATGGACTGCCACAGCTGTCTTCTGGAAAAGTTTGGGGCGGGGGGGGGGGGTGAGGAACCTTTAATTTGGAGGAGTTGATGGATTTTATAAAAAGGGCTTCATGTTGCTCTTCAGAGACATAGCACTTAATGTCCTTCACCTTATAGTAGAGATACAATCAACTTCTTTTACAACCCTTTGTAATTTTTAACACCTCTAAAAATAAGACTAGGATTCAATTTTGCCTTCAATATTTAATTTTTTCTTCTTGGATCACTTAGTTTAAAATGACTTAATAGGCATGAAACTACAGATTAAACTTTTAAAATACTGGTTTTAAATCAAAAGCTTTCTTTAAAATGTTGTTTGGAATTTATAATATATTGCTATAAGGGGGGGAAATATTTTTTTAGAAAGGAGATTTGTGAATTTACAGCAACACATCTTTAAAAACAATCTTGATAATTTTGTGATGCAAGATACTGATGACGCCTCCATCTTTGGAGACCTTGCCATATTTTTGAACAGAGGTTCCTACACTGAACTTCTAATCTGAACTACAATTAAAAGAACCTGCACACAAAGAAGCAAAAGCCTCCTTTAAACCAGGTAAAGAGACTGATCTTGCGGTCCTGTAAAATAATCTCTCAATTGATTGAAGGCCTTTGTGAATGCCAGTTGCAGTACAAAGGTATTATGACTCATTGTGTCCTTGATTAAGAATGGGCAGTTTCACAAACCAGGTGTCAACTCCAGGCCTCTTGTGCTACCAGGGGAAGACTTGTAACAATGATAGTGGGGTTGTCTAATAGTGGTAAGTAGCCTAATAGCTTTTCTACATGTGAAAATTGACTGGTATAACTATAGCAGAATAGCTGTTCTGGAACACTTGTATTCCAGTATAACTCCCTCACGTGGACACACTATTCTGGAATAAAAGTGACTTTATTCTAGAATAATTGTTTACTTTCAGAGTAAATATTTTGAAATAAGAGGACTCTTCCACAATGAGTGTCCATGAGGGAATTATATCAAGAGTTATTCTGCTACAGCTATACCAATCAATTTCCTCACACAGGCAAGCCCTAAGTGACTTCTTTTTATGATTCAAAAATGAAACCCAAAAACTGTCAGTTGAAACCAAAGACAGTAGATTTCAGTCTAAATGCTGGTCCCAGTGGAGTTACTGGCAAAACTCCCATTGATTTCACTGGGCTCAAGCTCTGGCCTTCAGTATGCAGCCTTTTCTTTCTATGCTTAATGCAGACTACTGCAGAGTCTCCAAAGAACGTGCACTGTTTTCTATAAGCAACAATTAAGGACTCTAAAGTGAATCATACATTTTACAAGCATTTGGATTTACTTCAGATTACTATTCCTTTGGTGTTTACACAGTGTCCTAGGTTTGTGTGATGCGTTTGGCAAGTGAAACAGATCTCTACACTGAAGAGCTCACAGACTAAGACATGCTGCATAGAAATGTCATCAGGCAATGGGTGAGAGTCTCTAGAGAAAAAAGCCTTTTACTATTTAAGCCTTGGGATACTTATTTTTGCTTTGACTATGGGCTCCATATTTTTCTTCAACATCTTGAAACAGTATGAAGCTGGAGTGTGGGTCAGCATTGCTGAAAAGTATCATTGTAAATGCAAAGTAGTTTCAAAACATCAGACAAATGTGCAGTGACTTACATTTAGGTTAAATTGTGGAGAAAATGGCCAAAGTGACTGGACTGTTCTGTACACACAGACAAGTGCATTTGTCTGTTCACCTTTCTCCACTTTTTTTTAAATCTGGCTTCACAGCTTCCCACTGTTCAGGGGGAAGGTAAGTCAGCTCAGCTTCTCTCTGACACAAGCATTCTACTATATATTTCAATATGCAAATCTGTGGCTTTAGTTTTTAAAAAGGAACAAAAGCCTCGTTACTTGTTTCCTGAATGGGTGCGACACTCCATCTTTCAGCCCATTTTCAATAACAGATGCAGTTAAGACTATAAAACTGCTTGGAACAAGCTAGAGAGTCTTATGGTTCACAAGCATTCTGATAAGTAAAACTAAAAGAGTGGTTTCAATAGAATAGCTGTACTTTAGCCAAACTCACAAACTAAGTGTTGTGGTTAGAGTTGGGACAATGGGGAGAAGGGGTGGTTAATGGTTGGGAAAGGGAGAGAAACATAGATATGCAACTAAGAGTCCTGTGGCACCTTATAGACTAACAGACGTATTGGAGCATGAGCTTTCGTGGGTGAATACCCACTTCGTCGGATGCATGTAGTACATAGATATGCAACTGTCTCTCACTGGGCGTATGGTCAGTGCTTAGAGCAGTGATACTCAGACCTCAGTGGTTGAGGAGCCAGATTAGCAATCACAATTATCCAAAAGAGCTCCAGTAGTGTGAATTCATGGTTTCATTTACTAGAGCACTATCTATTCATATTTAAACAGTATGTCATGAGAAATTTAGTTTTTACATATTCTCACAGCAAGCTGACTGACCACTTATAAAAATGTTATCAACTATTAACACACCCAACAGCCTGACTGGTTATGCTACAAAGAGCTGCTCTTGACACAGGTCAGAGTCATTTGTAGCTCAAAAGCGTCAATCTGAGTATCACTGGCCTACAGCAATGGGACTCTGCTCTCCAGTGGGGTCTAGGTATCATACAAAGCTAGTGTAACTAGGGTGACCAGTTTTCAGAGTAGCAGCCGTGTTAGTCTGTATCCACAAAAAGAACAGGAGTACTTGTGGTACCTTAGAGACTAACAAATTTATTAGAGCATAAGCATTCATGGACTACAGCCCACTTCTTCGGATATGCACGAAAGCTTATGCTCTAATAAATTTGTTAGTCTCTAAGGTGCCACAAGTACTCCTGTTCTTTTTAGGGTGACCAGGTGTCCTGATTTTATAGGGACAGTCCCAATTTTTGGATCTTTTTCTTATATAGGCTCCTATTACCCCTCACTCCCAATCCCAATTTTTCACACTTGCTGTCCGGTCCCCCTACGTGTAACATTTAGTGGCAAGCTTTTAAGTGGCATCACTTATTGGAGCAAATATTCCTCTCTCTGCTTTTGGACTAGGACCAAACTCCTTTTTTCCCCTTCCTTAAAGCCTGTTTATCCCACCAGGCAGCTCGAGCAGCAGACCAGTTTTCCCAGCACAAACACATGACCGGTCTCCAGCCCTCCCCCTACTCCTGGGAGGGGCCTTGTCCCACCCCCAGCCAATGATTAAAAAAACCCACAAGCCCTATGACGAGAAAGGGGCGTGGCCCGGGGGCGGGGCAGCGCCGGCTGGGCGAACCCCGCAGACTGCCCCGGGGGAAGCAGCCCGGCCCCGCCCGAGCGCTTCCCGGGCGAGGCAGTCGCAGCCGGCCTCGCGCTCCTACGCAGCGCGCGCGGCCGCTCCCCCTTCCGGCTCTTTAGCGCGAGCGCGCCCCCCCTCCCCTCCCCTCCCCCGTGGCACGCGCGCGCCCGCCCAGCGCCTTATGTCATCCAATAGGCGGCGGCGACGGCTCGGTTCCGCCCATGCGCAGTGTGAGGTGGGGCGTGGTCCTGGGATGCAGCGCCATGGAGCTGCTTCGGGCGAGCTGGGCTCCGCGTGTCTCGGCGCTGCTGGTGCTCGCGCTGCTTCCCCGGGGAGCGCTGGGTGAGTGTCGGGGGCCAAGGGAGCTCCCGGCCCCGCCCCCTGGGCTCCCCTTTCCCTGCGCCGGGCTCCGGGAGAGCAGTGGGGGGAGCCGGGACTGGGGCTCCAGCTCTGCCCCGGGGGCAGGCGGGGAGTGACTCCGGCGGGCGCGGAGGGGGGGCGGGGGTCTGTGCTGGTGGAGGGGGATCTGTGGCCCGGGCTGCCAGGGACAGGTCACTTGGTTCTCCCCGAGCCTGCCGGCCAGTGGTGAGTTGGGGTCCCCCAGCGGCCAGACCCAATTCATTGCTGTCGCAGCGGGCAGGGGTCTGGCGGTCGTCCCCAGCGTGGCTGGAGATGCTGGAAGTGGTGCAGTTCTTCTGCATCGCCTCCTGTTTAAACGGGATTGGGCATTTAGACTAACAGACGTATTGGAGTACGTCTATAACTATAAGAACAAGTTAAAAATCACTTAGAAAAGTTAGATGCCCGCAAGTCACCCGGGCCTGATGAAATGCATCCTAGAATACTCAAGGAGCTAATAGAGGAGGTATCTGAGCCTCTAGCTATTATCTTTGGAAAGTCATGAGAGACGGGAGAGATTCCAGAAGACTGGAAAAGGGCAAATATAGTGCCCATCTATAAAAAGGGAAATAAAAACAACCCAGGAAACTACAGACCAGTTAGTTTAACTTCTGTGCCAGGGAAGATAATGGAGCAAGTAATTAAGGAAATCATCTGCAAACACTTGGAAGGTGGTAAGGTGATAGGGAACAGCCAGCATGGATTTGTGAAGAACAAATCATGTCAAACCAATCTAATAGCTTTCTTTGATAGGATAACGAGCCTTGTGGATAAGGGTGAAGCGGTGGATGTGGTATACCTAGACACGGTCTCGCATGATCTTCTTATCGATAAACTAGGCAAATACAATTTAGATGGGGCTACTATAAGGTGGGTGCATAACTGGCTGGATAACCGTACTCAGAGAGTTGTTATTAATGGTTCCCAATCCTGCTGGAAAGACGTAACGAGTGGGGTACCGCAGGGGTCTGTTTGGGGACCGGCTCTGTTTAATATCTTCATCAACGACTTAGATATTGGCATAGAAAGTACACTTATTAAGTTAGCGGATGATACCAAACTGGGAGGGATTGCAACTACTTTGGAGGACAGGGTCATAATTCAAAATGATCTGGACAAATTGGAGAAATGGTCTGAGTTAAACAGGATGAAGTTTAACAAAGACAAATGCAAAGTGCTCCACTTAGGAAGGAAAAATCAATTTCACACATACAGAATGGGAAAAGACTGTCTAGGTAGGAGTACGGCAGAAAAGGATCTAGGAGTTATAGTGGACCACAAGCTAAATATGAGTCAACAGTGTGATGCTGTTGCAAAAAAAGCAAACATGATTCTGGGATGTATTAACAGGTGTGTTGTGAGCAAGACACGAGAAGTCATTCTTGCACTCTACTCTGCTCTGGTTAGGCCTCAGCTGGAGTATTGTGTTCAGTTCTGGGCGCCGCATTTTAAAAAAGATGTGGAGAAATTGGAAAGGGTCCAAAGAAGAGCAACAAGAATTATTAGAGGTCTTGAGAACATGACCTATGAAGGAAGGCTGAAAGAATTGGGTTTGTTTAGTTTGGAAAAGAGAAGACTGAGAGGGGACATGATAGCAGTTTTCAGGTATCTAAAAGGGTGTCATAAGGAGGAGGGAGAGAACTTGTTCACCTTAGCCTCTAAGGATAGAACCAGAAACAATGGGTTTAAACTGCAGCAAGGGAGGTCTAGGTTGGACATTAGGAAAAAGTTCCTGACTGTCAGGGTGGTTAAACACTGGAACAAATTGCCTAGGGAGGTTGTGGAATCTCCGTCTCTGGAGATATTTAAGAGTAGGTTAGATAAATGTCTATCAGGGATGGTCTAGGCAGTATTTGGTCCTGCCATGCGGGCAGGGGACTGGACTCGATGACCTCTCGAGGTCCCTTCCAGTCCTATAATCTATGAATCCACCTGAACAAAATCACCCAAAGGGCCATAATGCATAGAAACAGTGTTTAATTTTGACCAGATTTGCAGGCCGTATACACGTTTTGCATTTTTCTGTACTGTTTTGACTTTGGTTAAAGCAAAAGTCTGTAGTCACAGGACAGTATGAGCTGAAAGGAAATATTAATTGGGCCCAGGCAAGGAGGAGAAGCTCTTTCTAGTCTAGTGGGTAGACTATTCATGTGACATGGGGGTTCAATTTCTCCTGCCTGCTGAGGAGAAGAAGGGGTTTAGCTTGGCATTTCCCAGTGTAGGCCCCTCTTTTAATTAGCTATGACTTGGTGGTCCAAATATGCAGATCACTGTTTTGCCCCCCAGGGGTCAGGCTGTGGGAGACTCCTGTTCAAATCCCTCCTCTGTGAAGGGATTTGAACAGGGGTGTCCCACTTCCCAGGGACCTCTCCCCCCTCCCGCCACACCACAGGAACCTGAGAGGTGGGGGATCATTGTTTCCACCTCCTCTGTTTCCAGAAAGACAAGGACCTCCTGAGAAAGGAGGGGATTTAAACAAGGGCTTCTCACCTGGGAGGTGATTCAGTCTTGTCCAAGCCTCCTCTTAACAGGCTGAGGGAGGATTTGAACTGGGGTCTCCCACTCTCTATGTAAGTAGCCTACCCGCTGGGCTACAGAGTGAGCCTAATTTTCTTGCTGGTCCAATTACTATTTAATTAAAGTGGAACAGCTTCAAGAGGCAAGCTCCCACTTAAACCCTTTGTCCTCCTCTGGTAGAGGACTGACTTGAACTAGCAACTCTGAGTTTCCCAGGGAAGTAGCCTAACTGCTGTAGCATAGAGGGCTTTTTATTTTTGCTTTGGCCCAAACACTATTTAATTTACATGGAACAGCTGCAAGAGGAAAGACCTAAGGAATTCCCAGTTCAAGCCCCTTCTCAGGAAGGGGAAGGAATTGAACCAGCAACTCCAAATGTCCCATGGGAGTAGCCTATCCACTGTCCCATAGAATCTTCTTCTAGTTTTGGCCCAATTAATACTTAAAGTGGAACAGCCTCAAGAAAGCTTGGGGGGGGGGCGGGTCTGATCTGCATAACTTCATAAACTAGACACTTTTCAGGAATGAGTCCCTTCTCAAAATAATAAATATTTTGATATATTTTATGGTACAAACAAGCTCATACTGTCATGGGACTATAGACTTTTGTTTAACTGATAGCAAAGAAATACAGGAAAAATGTATAAAATATAATCACCTGGAGGAAAAGGATGCAAGTGCTGCTAAGCCTGCCTTAATTTTCTTAAAACAAAGAACAACAAAATCCTGAACTTCCTCCTGAGGCTGCTTTATTGACTAACCGCCACAGCTATCTTCTTGAAAATTTTGGGGAGGGAGGGTGGGCGGGGGGGTGGGCGAAAAGAGTTGCTGGATTCCAAAAGGACTTCATGACTGCCATGCCTGTGTATTTTTAGTATTACAGTAAAAGCTGTTTTATCTGGCATGTTGGAGGAATGGAGGGTACCGGTAAAAGAAAAATGCCAGTTAACTAAGAGGGAGGGAATTTGGGTACGGGAGGGGACTTGGGGCAATGGGTTGGGGCACCGAGTGGTGGATCTGGGGAAGGGGGGGGACGGGACGGGTGCTCACCTTGGGTGGCTCCCCGCAAGCAACTCCTAGGCCAAGACCAATGGGAGCTGTGGAGCTAGTGCTCGGGGTGGGATGGGGAAAACTTGTACCAATTATAGTGGGGCTGATACTGGTAAGTAGTCTAAGGGTTTTTCTACATGTGGAAATGGATTGGCATAACTAAGCAGAACAGTTATTCTCCTATAACTATGCCAGTATAACTCCCCCATGTGGACACTCTCTTTTGCAACAAAAGTGACTTTATTCTGGAATAACTGTTTGCTTCCCAAGTAATTATTTTGAAAGAAGGATACTCCTTGTAAATTATACCAGTATAGTTCTTCTGCTACAAGTATGCCAGTCGATTTCCTCACATAGACAAGCCCCGAGTGACATCTTTTTTTATGATTCAAAAGTGAAACCTAAAAACAGTCAGTTGAAACCAAAGATTTAAGTCTAAATTCTGGTCACATAGGAGTTGCTGGCAGAACTCTCATTGATTTCAGGGGACTTAGGGTGTGGCCTTTTATATGTAGCCTTTTTTTTTTTCCTATTCTTAATGCAGGGTCTCCAAAGAATGTACACTGTTATAGGACTCTAAAGAGCATCATACATGTTCGAAGCATCTGGATTAATTTCAGACCTTACTGTAATGGTGGTGTTTAGACTAGGTTGGTGTGATGCTTTTGGCAAATAAAACAGGTCTCTACGCTGAGGAGCTTGCAGCCTAAGACGTGGTGCAGAGAAACAGCATGAGACAAGGGATGAGAGCCACTAGACAAAAGAGCCTTTTACTTTGACTTTAGGCTTCATATTCCACCCCACCCCCAACATCTTGTAATAGTATTAAGCTGGTTTGTGGGTTAACACTAGTGAAATATCATTTTTAAGTGCAAAGATCAGATAAATATGCAGTGACTTACACTTAGGTTAACTTATGCAGAAAATGGTCAAAATGACTTGCCTGTGGCAAACAGACTATAATGCACATGTCTTTTTCCATCTTATTTTTAAATGGGGCTTTACAGCTTCCCACTGTTAACTGGGAAGGTAAGTCAGCTCAGCTTCTCTGATACAAGCATTCTACTATACACTTTAACATACAACTCTCTGGCACTAGTTTTAAGAAGGAACAAAAGCCTCACTGCTCATTTCCTGAATGGGTGTGAAACTCCATCTTTCAGCCCATTTTCAATAACTGATGCACTTAAAATACTATAAAACTGCTTGGAACAAGGCAGAGAGCTCTATGGTTGACAAGCATTCCAATCAGTAAAGCTAAAAGAGTGGTTTCAATACGATAGCTGTCCAGTACTGCAACAAACCTCAAATTAAGTGCCATGATTAGAGCTGGACAGTGGGGAGAAGGGGTTAAGGGTAAGGATGAGGAGAGAAACGGATATGGAACTGTCTCTTACTGGGTGTATGTTCAGTACTTAGGATCGCTGCTCTGAGACCCCTGTAGTGGAGGAGCCAAATTAGCAATCACCAAAAGAGCCACAGTGTTAAATTATTATATTTACTATAGTATGACACAGGAAATATTTCATTTTTATATAGACACATTTTATTCTCACAGCAAAACGACTGACCAAGTACTATGGTTTTATCAACTACAATTCATTAACATAGTAAGAGCAGCCTGACTGGTTAATTATTTAATCACACATTGTCTCTCGCAGCACATGCGTAAAACATTCAAGAGCCAATGGCAGCTCAGGAGCCTCAATCTGAGTGTTCCTGGCCTAGAGCAGTGGTTCCCAAACTTCAACAGCCTGGGAACCCCTTTCACTAAAATGCCAAGTCTTGCGAGCCGCCTCCTAAAAATGAATATTTCCAGGGATTTTCTCCTTTACCGGAGTATAAATTATAAAAGCAGTGATCTTGGAAATATAATTTTTTGACATGATTATTACACACTTTATTATTATTTATCATTACAGTATTTTATTACATTATGAAAACAGCAACACTCTTCCAAGATCTCACTTTTGTAGCTTGTATCACTTTGAATAAGCCTGTTATAAGACAAGGCTCCTATGTTTCATCAAGGAGTATCAGATGTGAAACAGCATGAAGGTATTTAAGAAACCAACTCAGAGTTCCTCCTACACAAGCATTCAGGTCTTGAGCAGTCCAGGCAAACAATGCACATTACAACAAAGCTTAAACTTGTTCTTCGTAATAATTTTAAAAACAATACTAGCTGCCTATTTAATTTTAAAAACAGCAAAAAATATCCACCTCCCTTTCCATTTCTTATGAGTCTTAAAGTTTAAATGTCCTCAGGGTGATAGATCTGCTTAGTTCTTGGAAGTCCAGGGGCTCCAGGCTGCTGGCCCAAGCTGCCCAGGGACAACTCTGTCCGCCATTAGGGATGTTTTTCTTGAGAACCCCCTTTAACATTTCACGAACCCCCAGGAGTTCATGAACCCCAGTTTGAGAACCACTGGCCTAGAGTAATGTCCTCTCCACTGGGATCTAGGTACTCATACAAATCTAATAAGGAGTCTGGTGGCACCTTAAAGACTAACAGATTTATTTGGGCATGAGCTTTCGTGAGTAAAAACCTCACTTCTTCGGATGCATCCGAAGAAGTGAGGTTTTTACTCATGAAAGCTCATGCCCAAATAAATCTGTTAGTCTTTAAGGTGCCACCAGACTCCTTGTT
>NC_048301.1:116510861-116659042 GCF_013100865.1 Trachemys scripta elegans
TATATTATATAATGGAAAACTCTGCTGCAGTAACTAACTGGTCCCTGCTGGTCAGTCCCAATGGAAAGGCCAAGGGCGGATGGTGCATAGATACCGTACTCCCTACCAGAGCAAGGTTGAAGATATATTGGCCAGGAGAGTGTGGGGAAAGCTTGTACTACCACTGCTCGTACTTAGATAAACAGAAGTCTTCAGTCTCTGAAGTGATCATTTGAGCAGCTCTCACCCGTGCTAGACTCACTAGCGAATAAAAAGGATTTAAAGAAAAAAAAAAATCTGTAGACAAAACGCGCAGCTGATGCTAGGAGGCTTAACAAAATACAAACATGCTAGCAAAGAGCCTTAATGTGAAAGCCATTATCACTACACATCAAAATGGGTTTCCTATAGAGACGCTGCCTTTGGAGAACAGAGGCTGAAGTGTCTCCGCTGTGTGCCGAAATTTGCCACGCTTTGCTCTCTCTTCCCCTTTCAACTCGACGGAACTTTCTCCCCGGAGCAGCATTTTGCTGCTGCTTCTCCATGAAGGCAGGAGCAGCAAGAAGAGAGTGATGTTGTTCTGGCACGGGCAGTCTGTGGGAGATGGGGAATCATGACAGGCTGAGAAAGCGCTGTGCCCCTGTCTCAGACAGGGCAGGGGCAAGGTGGTTGTGACTGGGAGATTGCTCCTCAGTGTTGCTGCAATCTTGCGAGGGAGAGAGAGAGAGAGGATAGTCATTATTCCCTCCACCAGATGGGCAGCCAAAACCCAGGGACTAGTTGCAGAAGCCACAAAGAAAGGGTGGTGGGATCCAGGTTTTATTCCAAACAGGGGGACGGGGACACCAGTGCTGGATTTCAGCAAACTCAAGAAAAGATCAAATGACCAAATATTAGCCAGTAATGTGGACCTTTTCATTACTCAGCTGCCCAAATAATACCTTTGAGTAGCCCCAGAACAAGTAACAGGGCACACGTCATTGCATACACCATCAGGCATGTTGGGAATGAGGAATGGTGGCACAAGCTGCTATGGTACGTCTGAGCTCTGATTCCTAATCCAGGCCAAACTCCCAGCAGGTACCCTCCTACAAAATGATGCACTCGACAGAGCTGTAGGGTGCTGATTTCTGGGCTAAGTGGCCCTTTAACCAACATTAACCTAATTGCCAGCTGATAGATTGCATGGCTGGAACATATGGTGAGTCATTACAGTCTCGGAATTCAGTCTGCCCACAGAACCCTTCAGAGGGTCCTTTTATCCGGATTCATCTTTAAAAGGCAGCTCTCATGCTAACACTTGCTGTTATCTGCCCAGGATAAATGTTTTAATGATGTTAACAAACTTTTGAAAGCTTAAGAGCTGCAATTAGAATTGTCATTATAAAATCAGGATTTCATACTATCAAAGGAGGATAATTTTATAATCTCCCATCCCTGATTTCAAAAATAAAATACTACAGTTTTACAGCATAATGGAGAGAAATCACCATGTCTTACAATGGTATTAGTGCACTGCTTTGAGTCATTAATATAATAAAATACTAATAATACTTTGCAGTTCGGTAGCATCTTTCCACCAGTGATCTGAAAGCACTTGACAAATCCCAAGGCTATGTCTACACTCAGAGCTAGGGGTGTGAATGTGCTGCTCACGTACACACTCATTGAGCTAGTGTGAGTCCAAAACAGCAGCATAGGCAGGGTAGCTCTGGTAGTGGTGGCACGACTGAGCTGTGCCAAGTACAAACCCACTTGAAACTGTGGATAGACACTTGGCGTGGCTCAGCCATGCCTCCAAGGCTGCTTCCCGTGCTACCGCAACCAAACTGATCTTTATACTCGCCTTAGCTTAATGAGAATGAGCGTGAGTATGTGTGCATGAACAGCGGCATCCCACCCCGAGTTCGAAGTGTAGACATAACCTGAGCTGCTCACAGTCCCCCCCACCCCCACACTAAGAACAGTAGATAATATTATTATCCTTATTTTAGAGATGTGGAAACTGAGGTACAGAGTGATTAAAGTAACTGGCCTAAACTGACACAGCAAATAAAGGGAAGACCTTGGAACAGAACTCAAAAATCCTGACTTGCAGTCTCCTGCTCTAACCACTGGACTATATTATTTAAAATAAGGGATCTTCCCAGCCTGAAATCTCTTCTCCCTACCTCCTGGAGTGACCGAACCCCGCATTTCAGTTTACAGTACCAGCATCGCTGACCTGAGCGGCAGGTAACTGAGATGGACTTAGACTTCACTCAGTGTTTACGAGCGAATGGTCAGGGGAATATGATCAGGGCTAAGCCTGACTATCCAAAGGGGAACTCAAGCTGAATGTAATCCATCAGAGCTCACCAGAGCAATTCTCCCTTGCCCTGGCCTTACAGACAAGTTTATCTTGCTGAGCGGGTCGCTATCCTTTCTGCAAAATCTGTATTTAGTCCATGTGAAAGGAATTGAGTCCCCAGGAACAATGTACTTTAGCTAGAGACAGCACAGAAACAGCTCAGGTAGTGGCTAGGCATGAAAGGGGAGCTCAGTCTTCACAGCCTGTCTGCTGGGACTGCCAGCAAGGGGGTGAATTAAAGCCAACTGCTTTTAGTGACAGACACGTCCTCTGCTTTGAGAACTAGACTGAGACCCGCCAAACTCATTTCACTCAAGCCATCAAAGAACAACCACTTTCAGAGGCTACAGACCCTGGGACAGATCCATTCTCAGTCCCTTGGGTTTCTCCTCTCTCTCTGACTTGCTCCGACAGTGCGGCACTGTATCTGTATGAGCTGCCAGAGCACCTTGCCAGTGCAGTAAAGATTACTCAATAAAAGAAGTTGCTTAACATATTCCATCTTGCCCACTCTGCATGAATGCACCCCCTACTCTCGTAAGCATATTGGCATCTTGGCTAAAATAAAATAGAACTTCCAGAAAAAAAAAACCCCAATCTGAAATGGGGACATGTGTCACTTTGGGAGGTTTATTTGCCTGTCCTCTGTTACACGCCTATTTTCTAATTTTCGGCTGACATTTTTCTCAGTGAAATAAATGAATTGACTCCAGCGGAGGCCTATTCGGATTAAACTGCTGTCACAGCCTCACACACCTAACAAATGGTTGCCTGCCTTCAGCAGCGCGGGATGCATTCCAACCGGAGGGGAGGGAGGTGGGAAGGCTGAGGGTAAACAGCAAGGTGCTCATCAGAAAAGTTGCTTAGCAAAGCAGGAGCCACGGTGCAGAAGGAAACAAAATGCTTAATAAACCTTTAAAAGGGCTGGTTAGTGCCTGGGATGAAATCCAAGCGTGTGATCCTTAGCAGGTGTAAACTGGCCCAGCCCCATTTAAGGCAGGAGAGCTACATCCGTTTACAACCACTGAGGATCTGGCCCGCAAGGCACTGTCGCAGTTCTGCAGAGCAGGGAGGAGAGAGGCAGGCAGTGACTGGAGCACGTCTCTGACTCATGGCCTGTGCTTTTGCTTTCATCACGAAGGACAGGCCTTCGGAAGGGCTGCTAGATCGGGTGCTGTACACCAAGACGCCAGGAAACTAAAGGCATCCACTAGTGAACTCTAAGAGCCGGGCCAAGTGCACTTACTGCTCCGCGATGACGTACTGCTCCTGCAGGGGAGTGCACTGCACCCCCGCCACCTGCACGTTGTGGGCAATCTCAGAGAAATCCAGCCCCAGGTTCACGCCATGGATCGTCACCCGCGTCCCTCCTTCTGGGGGCCCTGACACTGTCAGGATCTGGAGAGGAAACAAAATACAGCATCTGCATTACTATCGCCTCCTGGCAGGTGCCTTGAGCCTGCTCATGTCCTGGCACTTTCTTTGCACCAGGTCTGGAGGGATCCCTCGAAGGGCTGGCAGCTGCAACCAACCGACCGGCAGCCTATTAATGCTGCAGACAGGAGGGGAGATGATCCTGCCAACTTCTCCTCACCGTTTCCCACCAGCAGAGGCGGAAGAGATGCAGCGTGGTAGGAAAGAGTTCATCCATTGTACTTCCTCAGAGCGACTCCGCTCCTGCAGCAATAGGGGTGCTGTGGGCCTGCCTGCAGGTAAGTCTGCACAGCTGCATGCAGGACGCTTGCACAGCCCCGTGGCGTGATCCCACAGCACTGACCCGCCGGTGACTTACTGTGCACACAGGCACCATTGGGGGCTGCCATTTGCTCTTCAGCCCCTTGGGGGAGTAATGCCAATTCATTCATCAACACAGGGAGATAATGGGGAAATGACCCAGGGATCCTCTCAGACCCACTGGGCTTTGCAGATGGAACTTGTTTACGGCACAGTGGTTCAAACACACAAACACCTTGGCTTTACCACGTCAGGACCTAGGAGAGTCTTTGGATGGTTTCCCCACAAAGCCCAGTGCTTCCTTCACCTGTTTTGCTGTATAATGAATTTTATCACGCAAAGCTGAACGCAAGCACCAAACACTGCAACCGACATCATTTCCACCTGGCTCCTCGGGGCGGCCAGAGACTCCCATCATCATCCCCAGTCCAGCACACCTCTCTCACTTCCATGCCCCATATCACGCCCAGACATCTTGCAGTAGTCATGGGAGCCAGCGTCTGTGCCTACTGTGCCGGAACCGACGATGGCTGGAGTGCTGCAGCTGGCAGAGGCCTGAACAATATTAGCAGCAGAAATATCTGCTAGAAAGATAGGATCAGCTCCCTTTTTATAGACTTATATACAAGATCATAACCTTAAAGAAGTGGGCTGCTGCTATGGAGAACTTCATTACGTTCTGCCTTGGACGGTCTCTGAATTTTAATACCACATTTTATTAGTGAGTAAGGCAACGAGAAGCACTTCAAACAACTCTTTGAAATGCTAAAGGGTGAGGAGTACATTCTAAAGATGTCCATTTATAGTGTATCTCAATCATGATTACCTCCGTTCCAATTGCAATAGGATTTCATTAAAGATCACTCCCCCTCCCCAGCCAGTGGCATGCACTAGGATAGTGAGAGGCCATAGGATTGGGACCCAAGAGACCTCGGTTCTATTCCTGGCTTTTCCACTGGCTTGAGGTGAGGCCTTGGGAAAGTCTCTGTGCCTCAGGTCTTTGTCTGTAAAATGGGGATAAGGATAGAGACTCTCCATTTGTGAAGCACTTTGAGACGGACTGTGAAATTGCTAGTTAAGAGCAAAGGATTATTATTAATGCAAGATTGACTTAATCTCCAGCCTTTGGTTACCAGCTCCAGCTTTCTGACCCTCCCACCATCCTACCCAACTTTTCTGACCGGCTGCCCACTTTCCCCAGGAGCTCAGAACAGCTTCGTAGGTGGGATCTGAATTGTTAGTACATGGAAGGAGATGAAATGTAACACATGAACACTGATAATCATTCATGTTGGCAAATACAGAATATCCTGCTGTTTCAGTAGCCCATCAAAGCAGCCCTCGTTAGAACCCCTGCATATCATGTTCTATTACATCCCCTGGCTACAGATTTAATTGGCATGTGCCCCACCCCGTGACCTCTATGGATGATCCCTTTTTAAACCCCTCTACTTACCTAACACTGGCCTCCTCACATATCCACTACCAGCAATGCAGGAGCCTTCTTCTCCGCAGCATCTGCTGCCTGGAATAGCCTCTCTGTATCTTTCTACCTTATTTTTCTGTTTCCCGTCTCCTTTCAAATCTCAGCTGAAATGATTTCTTTTCTCCCTCACGTATATGTCTTAATTTCTCTCCCTTCACCTCTGCTCCTATTTATTATTAACTCTGAAGCTGTATGATTTAATTTGGCAAAATGTTCTGGGTTGCAACTTGCTATATAGACCATACGATATACAGCTGCATTGTATTTTAAAATACCGTTCTCTGCCCTGCCTAGGCCTCAATTTCTCTCTCTTTGCACTCTGGGTTTTATGACTGAAGGCTTTAATTTAGTCACTATACAGTGTCTGTTCCAACCGCTGCTTTCTGAAACTCATACCACGTAGCATGTCTTGTACCACTTAGCTCTGCAAAGCACCGTGTTCCCAAAGAAGACACTATACAAAAATCAAGTTGTATTGTATTATATTGAACATTGACAGGCCGGGCTGCTAATGTTGACACTGCTAGTCACACATAACCAGAACACAATTCTTGACAGTTTACTTTCCTTATGACCGTAAATTAGTTGAAACCCTACTTATTGCAGTATTTACACTACAGGATGTGTTGATTTATTACACATCCAAAAAAACCACCCCTGTGGCTTGCCATTTTCTGACCCAACTGCAACCGACAAAACCAGACCGTGTGGCCAAACAAAACAAGGTTTTTTTTTATATTTTTTATTTTGATAATGTCCTGACCTGGAAAATGCCCGAACCAGATTTCCATTCGACCTAGATTTTAGGGGCCGCTAATTGAACAGTTTTGAAATAACTGTGCCAAAGAGCAGCCCCAGGGTTAGAACAGATGCATTCAATTAATTACAGCTGGGGAGATTCAGTCAAAACCCTAGAAAGGAGCAAAGTCTTAGAGGTCCAGTTGTGCAGAACTTCGGTGACCTCCTCTGAGCAGAACTGGACTCGGCCTGTGCACGGCACGACGCAGTGCGACTGCCATGCTGAAACGGCAGCAGCAGTTGGACTTTGGGTTATTTTTTTACATACCATGGTCAGACCCTATACTTATGTGGATGCACAACCCAATTATGCACAGCAAGTCTGACCCGAGGCTGCTGCTGACATCACGGTGTCTCTCGAATTTCAGCGACAGCCAGTCACACTTGGGGGATGCATGAACTGGAGACAGGAGATTCTCGTTAGGAATAATCTCATTTTCTGTTCTGAGATGCAGGAGGAAACAGTCTCCATGTAACAAGACCATCTCATTCTATTTAATACCTCTTCCCATGTGTCTACATTGTTATACTGTGCTCATCACCAGGGTATT
Organism: Trachemys scripta elegans; assembly: GCF_013100865.1. Taxonomy (NCBI): domain Eukaryota; kingdom Metazoa; phylum Chordata; order Testudines; family Emydidae; genus Trachemys; species Trachemys scripta. The sequence continues at coordinate 116,517,760 of NC_048301.1, forward strand.
TTAGTTCTCTCTTGCGAAGACAAATCCTGACGGTTTCTAGAACATCTGTTATCAATTAAAATGGGATTGGGAGTAAGCACTCCTGGGTTCTGTTCCCAGCTCTGCAACTACCTCATTGTGAGGCCTGAGCAAGTCACTTTCCCGCTGTCTGCCTCGGTTTCCCCATCTATAAAATGGGACATAGTAGGCTTTGCATAAAAGGATCAGCATCAGAGACTATTAGGTGAAAGAATTATGTTTTGCATTTGCATAGATCTTATCTTCATAAAAGTGCAGGAATATAACCAAAGTGACCGGAGAGATGATATTATAAAGCCTGGGGGAGCTGCACCAGTGCAAACGCCTACTGTACACAGGCAAAGCCACTGTTCGCACTGGTGCTGCTTACTCCAGCTTGGAACCAGGGTAAGCTGCAGCAAAGCAAATGACAGCTTACCCTGTTTGCACTGATGTGGTGACACAGCGGCTGGAATCAGGGCAAATCCTCAGTGCAAGTCAGTGTGTTCTGCACTGTCCAGCCTTCTCCAGGGCAGTTCAGATATTAGTGGTCCATTACCCCTGTAAGGGGTCAATATTCAAGTTTACTGCACCTCTACCCCGATATAATGCGACCCGATATAACATGAATTCGGATATAACGCGGTAAAGCAGCGCTCCGGGGGGCCGGGGCTGCACGCTCCGGCGGATCAAAGCAAGTTCGATATAATGCGGTTTCACCTATAACGCGGTAAGATTTTTTGGCTCCCGTGGACAGCGTTATATCGGGGTAGAGGTGTATTTTAAATGGAGTTATCAAGCAGTTCAGTTTAAACACAACACTGGATTAGTTTATAATGAAAAAAAATAAAACAAGATGATTTAACTACACAGAGAAAGAGCTTAAGTGAGAACAAGTATAAGGTATTAAAGTCAGAAATGGATACAAGAGAAATAAAGATAAGTTTTAGCTACCAGAAACGTTTTAACAAGCTAGACTTGGTTCCAGGCAAAATCCTTACCACAGATCACAGCAACAGGGCTGACCAAATTCTCAGGTCAGGAACTCCCCTAAGTCAGAGGGCTGGTTCCTTTGTCATCTTAGATGAAAGAGAGATGGGGAGAGAAAGCTTGGGGTGCTTTTGCCCCTCGCTTTTACAGTCCAGTCACCCTCTGAATTGCATTTTCCTGAGGTTTCAGAGTGGTAGCCATGTTAGTCTGTATCAGCAAAAACAACAAGGAGTCCTTGTGGCACCTTAGAGACTAACACATTTATTTATAAGCTTATGCTCATATAAATTTGTTAGTTTCTAAGGTGCCACAAGGACTCCTCATTGATTTTCCTGAGGGTTACCCCTGATAAAGTGCCTTCCAGCTGTGAGGACGGAGACATGGAATCTTATGGTGAAAGAAGTTCCATGATGTTTGCTAGAATGCAGATCGACCTGTTCCTGCCCCACTTTGTTGCCAAATAATGGCCAATTGACCACTGATTGTCAATTAACTTTGATGACACCCTGGTTCACCCCATCCCCAGACTTGTCTGGTAAACACCCATTAGTCATCATTTCAGCTTATGTTCTTAACTCTTTATACAAATGTCATACATACATTACACAAGAATATTAATGATCAGCATGTCATTAGTTTTTAAATGATATCTCACAAAGTATACTGTGCACAAAGATTACAATGATGTGTAGGGTGTGAATACAGGGGTGCTCTGGGTCACAGATAGGTATTACTGAACCTATTTTAGAGACAGGGAAACTGACACAGAGAGCAGAAGTGATTTATCTAGAGTCACCCCACAAAGCAGTGGCAGAGCCAGGACAAGAACCCAGAAGTTGTGACTCCCAGTCACCCCTACGCTAACCATCAGACCCCATTCCCCTCTCAGAGCAGGGAACAGAACCCAGGAATCCTGATTCCCAGCTCTCCCGTCTTTACCTACCATTAGAAAGTTCCCTCCCCTAAGGTAGGATCCAGTTTTTTTAGCATCATTAATGTTTCCTGTCACCCCAGTTGGGGTGGTTCACCATTTTCAATGTAAAACAACACAGAGCTACAAAAAGCAGGGTCTGTGTGTGGGATGGAGATGTGTCTTACAGCTGATCCTAAGCATATCCTTGCTACACTCAGAGGTGAGCCAGACAGTCCTGCAGTATAAGTGACTATCATACCCCATCACACTCAGCATCAAAGACACAACAAAAAAGATAAGAGTCCCAGCCACGCAAAGAGTGGCAAAAAAAATTACCAAAGTGTCATTTACCTTCTCTCTTTTCTTTTTTGTCCTTTTATTTTTTTTATTATGTTCTAAGCTAGCTGGATCCCAGCTGATGAGCCCAGCAGGGACCCAGCACATAAGCATCCCTAGCTCCTCATCCCGGCATGATCCCTCCTTGTCTCTGTCTTAGCTGATAGCACATTCAGAACCTAATTGTTATCTCAGCAGAGCAACTCCATTATTCGGCCTGACACTCCCCCCCTTTAGCTGTTTGTTGCAGTGATGTTATATTAATGAGGCCTGCAAATAAATGAATAGGAGATCAGAGAGCTGCTTGTTCTCAAGAAAACTGTTTTTTTATTTATTTATCACAGAGGCTGCAGACATTAGGGAAGTTTTATGCTGTTAAAGAAGGGACACTGCTGACGGAGGCGAGAGCATAGACTCGGGTCGTGTAAACCAGTGCTTCTCAAGCTATCTGATGTGGGGGACCGGCAATTTTTTTCCCCAATGTGCCAGGGACCGGTGCCATATTATTACCCTATTCAACGCTCTTATGAGGAACCTCGCCGTGGACCGGCAGCCGATGGCTCATGGACCGGCACCGGTCCACGGACCACCACTTTGAGAAGCACTGCTGTAAACGGAAGGACTGCATGTTAACTATAATTCATTTCCTTTCATTTCAGTGACAACAGGGTTTCTCCTTGGCATTTACACATCCTCCCGTGATGCTGGGAACCTGGATGCAAGTGCACTGGGCTAGGGTATGAGAACTAGAGTGCTGAACTGACTGGAGAGAGGGAAGCTAACTGCAAACAGGATAAATGGTGAAGAGTCTTTCAGTGGGAACGATTCAAGAGCTTAGTTACACGGGCCAGTATAGGGGGTCAAACTCGGCGCTCTGTTCCACTGGTGCAACCCTATTGAACCCTGCGCTAAGGGTCTGCCTGTAGGCTCCCCTAAAACTCAGACCCCTGAAAATGGAAGACATTGATTTGTTAACACAAGCAGAACCGTATCTTCTGCTCGTGTCAAGCTCAGAGTCCACTTAGGTCAATCCCCTAAGATTCAAACATTCCCTGGAGAGACCCCTCGTGCCTCCAGCTTTGAAGGAGACACACAGGCCGGGTGATGGAGGCAACCAATCTGCAATAACCACGGCTAAGCTATGCTCTCTTTTACTTGGACGCAGACCGCCGATATTACTTTCCAAGTTGGACAGTGATAAAATATTCTATGGCAGTGCCCAGCCCACAGCTAGCATGAACACCGCAGGGATGGAATCTCCAGCTCAGAACACGAGCAGCTTAGCTGCAAGTTGTTTTGTGGTTTTATTTCTCCTGCTTAACTCAAGGAGAAGAAAATAAGACTTCTTAAATGTTACAACTGTCTGAATCATTTAGTATGAGGGAAACTGCCGGCGGAGCCTATTTTGCTCCTGGCGTCTTGTAACCCAGCCTTGTGCAAACAGTTCAAATGCTTGTGGGAAAGAGAGGGTGTTGCATTCTGTTGAAGGGGGAGAGGGGAGAAGTTTATTTATTGTTAAAAGATTATTGAAAAATAAAAAAGGAAACAAAACGCCTCTGAGATAAAAGATCTCTGAACCCATCAGGCTGGTAGAATAGGGGTTAGCATCACATGGAAGCGAGCAGGTGGTGCTCTCAATTCAATGGCTACATAACCAAGGTGACATTCACCCCTGGGCAAAGAAGCAGCGCACACAGCCTCTGCACCACTTAATTGCACCTTAAGTCTAAATTTAAGCATATGCTTAAGGGTTTTGCTGAATCAGGACCTAAGTAAACACAAGGGCCTTAAACCATGGTTCAGTGGGAGTTAAGAGCCACAGGGGCCTTGTGCTTTGTGCCCAGAGTGAATTTCACACAGGGAGTGATCGTTGTTGGTGCCTTGAGAGGTTTTTGTTAATTCCCTGCATGCCCTTTTTTATTTTAAATTAACAGACACTGGCCTGTGGAAATTCTGCGGCCATACCACCCGAGCCGAGGCTGCTGCAGGTTAGAAAAACTTCCAGGCTGGTAGTGCCTCCTGGTTATTAGAAAACAAGTCAAATGAGCTTGGGGACGTCTGAGTAGCCCCACAAGGACATCTCACCTAAGATCAAGCATGGAGCTCCTTACCCGGGTGATCCAGCTCTGGTTCGACCAGTCCTAGACGACCAGTACAGGCCTTCACCCATCAGGGGTAGGTAAGCAGAGTACCATGCTGCTATGTGAGGTGAATCTTTGGAGTGAGCCCTTACAAACTAAGGTTCATTCTATCGAGGCACCTCTAATAAAGCCAGGGCTTTGTCCTTTGCCAATTTCCCCACTCCCTCCACCAATGTGTTTGTACACCAGCTGGTTGCCCCAGAAGTGGCTGCATTTCATCGGTGCACATTCCATATTCTGTATGGCGTTTTGAGATCAGTGATGCTGAAAAGGCATGATGGAAAAAGAATACATTATTCAGTTGCCAGAGAAATCAGCCCATCCCTGTAGACTGGGTAAGGTTATAGCACAAGTTATTCCCTCACAATATCTGGGGCACTCGGGAGATAACCGTTCTGGATTCCTGCCTGTGGACACAAGTATCTAACTCTATGGTGATAACTGGAAGAAACATAAGCGCAGACACTGAGTGTACACACGTGTGCATGTCCATGTATGCACCTATTGAGGTGGCTGAGCTCCAGCAGAAGGGTGAGCTGGAGAGAAATTCATGTTCAGACGTTCAAATGTTAGATAAGGAGAATATTGCTAGATGAGAGACTCACTTGCCCATACTAGAATCTCATGGATTTCACTTGACAAGGCCATATTCTGCTCTGTTACACCAGCGTAAACCCTGAGCAGCTCCACTGAAGTCAAAAGTGTTACTCCAGATTTGCAAAGAGAAGAATATAGCCTCTTCTCTCTTTCGCTCTGCTGGAAAATGTAACATTGCCTGAATCCTCCTTTTCTGTTGAGGTTAATGTTTCTCATGATCTTAAACTGCAGGGAGTTAGTGAGCTTACATAGAGCTGGAGAAAGCATTAAATAGGAAACCAACGAAAACTTGTCACAATGGGTCAGCATTTCAATTTGCCAAGGGTTTCCTTTTCTCTAGGTTGAGCTGACTATGAGCTCAGATGCACCCTGGTGGCTGCTGTCAGGGACAGCCATCGATGATTCCAAGGCGAATTTTATTACAGCGAGGGTGCTGGGGGGAAAAAGAGTGACCGATGAGCTCCTAACCTGGCTTTTATACAAATCAAGGGACTCTTGGACTGTTCCCTGTTGGGGGAGGCCTAGAACATACTCTCTTGGGGTGGGTCTGTCAAAACCAAGCTACAGCCTGTAAAATAATCCAAAACCGACGTTTGATTTAGGAGAGGCAGCAATCCCTGAACTCATTCCACCAAGCTCGGCTGCTTGATTTCTTAACCTGCTGATCTCTTTGTACAATCAGCACCGCCATTATCCTTGCTTTTCTATAGCCCTGCAGTCCTAGTACATTTTAGTCTCTAAAAACCAGCAGTGGTGAAACTGCACAAGAGATGGGGATGCAAGATCTTTTCAGCTAAAAGCTGTGATTTCATTGGCTGAAAGGCATCTGGAGGGGGCCACATATCAGGCTCCAACAACAAAGGATGACATGATAGGGCCCAAGTATGAAACTCACCCATGTTTTCATAAGACAGACAGGGTGGGGAGAGTCTGGGGGGGAGGGGGTTACTGAACTCGGGTGGCTAACCAGACTCTCTGCCAGAGATGCAACATCCATGCAGCTATTTTTAGTGCACTAGCTCAAACCCTGCTACTACAAGTCAGTCTACCCATGCTGGGAGACTCCCTTCCAGCTGCAGCACGGGACTGGCAGGTAGTATCTCCTTACCAACTCCCTCTGAGGCCTAGGACCAGTCAAACTCTTTGGGCCACATTCAGCCCTGGTGCAACCCCACAAATCTACCCCAGTGCTTAATGCTTGTTTTCTCCCCTCCCTCTCGGTCAAAGGAGGATAATGATATTTACCCGGCTCACCAGAGCTTGTGACCATTAGCTAAAGTCAGCGAAGTGTTCAACAGAGGAACAGCATCACGTAAATGGTAAATATTATTGTGTTTTTAGAAAAGCTCTTGTGTCTGTTTCTTTCTCACAATTTGATGATGATGGAGTGAAATTAATCAGAACCTGACACCTTATAATAATAAGTGTCCTTTCTTGTCAAAAAGTAACAAATTGAAGCATGAACAACAACAACACTGAAAATACAAGGAGGGAGAGGAATGATTTAAAGGGGAAGAGATGAAATGAGGAAAGTGAATCTGAGGAACAGCTTCTGAACCATCACAGGTGTCAGGGCCGGCTCCAGGCACCAGCTTGCCAAGCAGGTGCTTGGGGCGGCCACTCCGGAGAGGGGCGGCACGTCCAGCTATTCGGCGGGAATTCGGTGGACGGTCCCTCACTCCCGCTCGGAGCGAAGGACCTCCTGCTGAATTGCCGCCGCAGATCGCGATCGCGGCCTTTTTTTTTGCGCCGCTTGGGGCGGCAAAAACCCTGGAGCTGGCCCTGACAGGTGTTAGTCTGTAGTGTGTCCTCCAAGGGGCAGTAGTGAAAGCACCAATTTATGAGACACACCCCAAGTCTACATGAGACAGCTGCAGGAGCTGGATTCAAGCTAACAATAGCAGTGAAGACAGTGCAGACTTTAAGGCAGGCTATGAGTGGAGTCCATAACCAGGGCCTCTGCTGGGCTTGTACTACCGTGCTGAAAGCCGTGCTGTGGTGTCTGCACTGCTATTGTTACTCACACTGGCTGGATTCAAGCTAGTTCAGGTAGGCTAGCTTGTGAAAAGCTTTTGCTGTGTAGATAAACCCCTAAAGCCCTGGGATCAGAGAAAGCACTGCAGAATAGACTCAAGAGGAGACGCCCTGATTTCAGACAGCCACTGGTGTACCTGCACCCATGCAAACCCTCAGTGTAGACAGGCAACTGGTACTTGCTCTGGGGCAGCTTATTCCTAGTTAAAACCAGGCTAAGCTGCACCGTTACGTTGGCTGCCCGTAGCAGCTTGCCTTGTCTACACCAAGGGTTTGCACTGATGGCAGTAACGGCCAGAGCAGTAAGGTCTTGCCCCTTCTAACTTCTATGAGTGTGTGAAAGAGGATCTCATTTTAATTTGTTAGTAAGTTGAACCCAGCTCTGCAGACTAAACAGATATACTTAGCCATCCATTTAATGAGAACATAGGAACGGCCGTACTGGGTCAGACCAAAGATCCATCTAGCCCAGTATCCTGTCTTCCGACAGTGGCCAATGCCAGGTGCCCCAGAGGGAATGAACAGAACAGGGAATCATCAAGTGATCCATCCCCTGTCGCCCATTCCCAGCTTCTGGCAAACAGAGGCTAGGGACACCATCCCTGCCCATCCTGGCTAACAGCCATTGATGGACTTATCCATGAACTTATCTAGTTCTTTTTTGAGCCCTGTTGTAGTCTTGGCCTTCACAACATCCTCTGGCAAAGAGTTCCACAGGTTGACTGTGCATCGTGTGAAGAAATACTTCCTTTTATTTGTTTTAAACCTGCTGCCTAGTAATTTCATTTGTTGACGTCTAGTTCTTGTGTAATGAGGAGTAAATAACATTTCCTTATTTACTCTCTCCACACCAGTCATGATTTCATAGACCTCTATCAGATCCCCCCTTAGTCGTCTCTTTTCCAAGCTGAACAGTCCCAGTCTTTTTAATCTCTCCTTATATGGAAGCCATTCCATACCCCCAATCATTTTTGCTGCCCTTTTCAGAACCCTTTCCAGTTCCAATATATATATTTTTTGAGATGAGGAGACCACATCTGCATGCAGTATTCAAGATGTGGGCATACCATGGATTTATACAGAGGCAATATGATTTCCATTCTAACCACTGAAATATACAAATACATGGCATTGTTCTATGACTATCTGTATCAAAATTTGAACACCGAGGGCCTGGGGTCTGATCTGCACATAGAACTTCCACACCTAGATGTTCTAATGGTCCCCTCTAGCCTTAAACTCTGTGATTCTAGGACAACGATTTATTTAAAGGAGTGCAACCCCCCTGTGTGAACAAACTTATTTTGGTGTAAACCAGCCTTATATTGGTTTAGCATGAGGTCACTATGAACAGCTCTCTGCTAAATGGAAAATAAGCCACTCAAACCGTAAAAATGAATTTGCAGGGTTTAACTAAACCTATTTAAAAACGGATTCAGGTTAAACTCGTGCAGCTTGTGTGTAGACAAGGCCTTCATTAAATTGGTGCAAGTCTGTGCGCTGAGAAGGCCTGATTGTCCCTTGTGCAGCCATTCTGATTTGGTAACATTTTATGCCCACTTTACATTCATTTTGCACAGGTGCGAATGGCAACACATAGTGCAGGGCAATGGAAAATTAGACCCTAAATTTGTATTAGAAACTAGCTAAGCAAGAAATCAAAGGCTTCCTGGATCCAACACTCTGATCTGGCCCCCAAGAGCCACCACCAACAGTACAAGCATCACCCCAACAACTGCTTTACAGTGAATAATTCCTCCAGGAGACACCTCGTGTAGGGTCCTAACTCCCTCCCTGTAATCCAGAGAAGTCAATTATAGACTAATTACCTCCCTGGTTTAATTAGTATCCAAGGAGCAGGGCATAGCGGGCACCCCAGTGCTGAGGACACATCCAGACAAATGACAGAGAGGGAATGGTCGGCAGTGAGGGCGTAACCCCTGGTCACACGCTAAGGAAGCAACACATTAATTTTGCGGGAAGCACTGAAGTGTTTTATTCATTCTTCTTCAGTGCAGAATGGAGGATATCTTGTATCTGGGCCAGAAACGAGGCAGCCAGGAGCAGACACAAATCAATCTGGCATTTCAAGCATGATGAGGTTAAACAGAATGGGCCAGGGATGACAGACAGGCGGACTCGCTGTGGCTGGATTCTCTTACCTCGGTGATGCGGGGATTGGAGCACTTGACGTTCCTGCTGGACCAGTCGAGCCAAGGGTGAATGGGGGAACTGCAGTGCTGCCGGAGCGTGCACTTGGCCTCTCCGCTGCACCAGCCGCATTCGAACTTCTGATCTGCTTTCAGGCACAGGCCGCAGCTCTCCCGCTGGGCGGCGCATTTGTACAGGTGAACTGTGGAGAAGGGAGAGGCGCGGACTGAGCACTGAGCTGGAGACTAAATCTTCAGGACCAAAAGAGCGACATGTGCTTACAGTATCAGTAGAGATGAAGACAGCCCACAATTCCCCTTGACTGATGAAGAGAAGAGACCACCTCATGGAGATGCTTGAAAAAGATGTGTGTGCGGAGGGCGGGGGGAAGAAGGGGAAGAGGGCCTGTGAGGGTAATGAACTGAAAGGTTACCGATAGATCTGCCTTGTACCTAAACGGCTGTAAATATTCTGCACAGCTCACGGGGTACCGTCTCTCACATTTGTTTTTCAACAAGCCGATCGCTCCCTGCCTCTCGCTCTCTAACTCAGCCGTTTCTAATTGCCCTGACCACCGCGGCTGCCCAGGTGACTAGTGCCAGCTGGGACAGAAGCAGCCCTGTTGCAAAGCTGGGCAGCGTAGTTGGAGAACCACAGGGAACGTTAGTCAGGCTCATCAGAGCCACGCATGGTTTTGTTGGCAAAGGAGCTTTTAAACCTTCTCATTCCCACTTATCCTTTTTCCAGATGTTCTCAGACATTATTGCTCCCATGCTTGCTTTGGAAGGCAGCGTTGAAAACCTCTTTGTTTAGTTTACTCCATTGACCTAAACCAAGAAAGAGCTCATTGAAACAATGTCTCCATTTCCAGGGAGCTTGGCAGGGTCTCCCAACAGGGCTCCAACGTATCAGGTTCCTCAGAAAATTTCAAAGCATTCAAAAGCAAAATATAACTCCTACGTGGATAAACAGGAACCTGTTAAATTGATGTCCCTGCTTCAGCAAAATGGGACTATTAACAGGTATTCTTTTCAGGGGGCTCAGTCTTTTCAGTCTGTTTTGCTCTGCAATATACTAGATTTTGTCTCACAGCCATTTATTCTGGTACCGGCTCTATTTTCCTACTGCATTCCTCCTATAGCTGGAAGTATAACAGGTTTCTTTCTTTATCAGGGCTTGGCTGCACTAGCTCGCTTCAGAGCAGGGCAAATGTAGATTTTCGACAGGTCAGATCTTTTAACAGGTCTTTTCTAAAATGAGCGTTGTGGCATCCAGAAGCGAAGTCCACATAATGAACTGCAGTATCCATATGGACTACTGCTATTACCGAAGATATAATAAGAGGCACATACAAAGCGCACACTCAATTTTCACATGATCAGAGGTTTTAGATCTAATATCCTGGTTAAATCTACTTCCCTAAAATGATCACAGGCAATTGCGTTTGAGTGATGGGCAAGTGGTATTCCCATGTACAACTTGTAAAACACTTGGGGATCCTACAGGGTGAAGGATGCTATATAAAATACAGAGCTGTAGGGAGGCCCATAGATATTTTCAGAGGTGACAACGCTAGGTTAGGATTGATGTGCCTTGGTAAGTTAGTGTATGAAGAGAAGCTTGGACTGCTGCTGCCCATGTTGTGTGGAGAGACAGAGGGTTTTGCAGTCTGTCCAAAGGTGAAGTTTTTGCTGTTGCAGATTTCTAGTCACTTGTTATTTATGCTTATTGCAAATTATTCTCTCTCCTTGCACTCCCAGGCCTGTTAAGTTCATGCTCCATTCCCCTTGTCAAACTATGCAGCACTATTGTACAAGTGTGTCCCATTGGGATTCCCAGATTTCAGTGCCCAACATGAAAACCTCGCCTCAACCTTGTGGATGGCTCAAAGTAACGTGATATGAGAAGCACAGGTCACATCCTACTGATCTGTGACAGAGGGGTTTGAGGCAGCCACATGTGACAGAGATGTCTCTGAGCTGGCTGCCGGTCAATGTGTTTAGTAAAGATTTCCTTTTTGCAGTGTACAGGCTGCTTTCACTAAGGGCCAATTCTGTAAGGCTGAGGGTCTGGGCTATGGCTAACTGTGAGCTAGAAAACTGGGCAGAGTCCACACTGGGATCATAATGATGCTGGGTACAATGGTGGTGTAACTTGGCTGTGACTAGCAGGGTTCTAACCCAGTCTTCCTGTGAATAGAAATTCCTTTTTCTAGAAATGGGCTTGACCACACACTCCCCCACAAGCCCTTATCAGGTCCCCTCCACCACATGACTCAAGGATAAGACACTGCAGCAGTAAACAGAGCACCCCTTACCTTTCAAATCCTCTGGGTTGTCAATAATGAAGTTTCCATTCCAAACCACAGCAAAATCCACTGCTAAGTTGCTTATGTCCATCCCGTCATAGAGATACTAAGGAACAAGATAAGAAAAATGTTTAGGGGATGTGCTTGGGAGGATGTGTCAGGAAGAGACACCAGGAAGGAAATGACATATATTTATAACTAACAACTTTTTGCTTAAAAAACACATGATGATGTCTAAGTGACCAACAATTCTAACTCTCATTTCTAGGATCCTTCTTTGGGTCCACATGGTGAGACTCATTTCTCCTTGCCAGAGAAAGATAATTAAAATCAGCTGATGGACCCTGCAAGAGGTAATAGATTAATTATCCCAGACACACTGACTATTCTCATAAATACAGCCCCACTATTTAATGAGACTAGACTGAGGCTCTACACAGTAGCACTTCTGCCCAGGAGACAGATTGGGACAACTTTCCGTCTAACACCACACTCCCTCAATGTAATCAGGAATGTACAAATGTGCTACAAAGATCTGACAACTTACTAAGGAAATATTTCAGTCAGTGCGCCCTATTCAGGGTGGAGAGGAGGAATTTTCTAAGTCACCAGTTCAAATCCAGATCAGGGTAGCACTGCCTGGAATGTATATGGGCGGATGCCCGGGGCCATACAGATGAGTTTGGAGGTCTCAGACCATTCTCCTAGTAGGCACTTCACAAGTGCCATAGTCATAATTAGCACATATTGGGCCCTATGCTGGCAGTCTTTGCAGATCAACCAATGACTCCAATTTTCCTACAAGGAAAATGTCAGTGGGACTGTAAAAAGCAAGCATATTAAAGAAACCCCACCAAAACGCTTGACTGTTTAGTGTTCCCTTCCTCACAGATTATTTATCCACATCTGTTCCACATCAGCCTTCATGCTGTCGAGCAGGATGTGACCTGAATGGAATAAGTACAGGAATAGGACTCACAAGGTCCAGCGTTCTAATCCCAACTCTGACACTAGCTCCCCATGTGGTCTTGGGCAAGTCACTTAGGGGTTGTCTACACTCAGAAGTTGCACTGGTTTAATGTAGATCTACTTATACTGGTTTAGCATGTCCATATACATTTACCAGCGTGAACTAAACATTACAAGCCTGGATTAAACAGATATCAAAGTGGCCTCACCCACATAGAGTTGCTCTGGTTTAACTAAGTCAGTGTAAAACCACACCTTTAGTTGTATTGGTACAACTTTGTGTGCAGACTGGCCCTTAAACTGTCTGCCTCCAGTTTCCCATTTGTATAAAAGGATAATAGGATTTCTCTAAAGCAGGGCTGCTCTGAGGATTTGTTAGGTAATGTTTATAAATCACTTTGGATAGGAAAAGGGCTATTTAGTATTATTACATTTATTATCTACCCTGCTATGGGGTCTACAGAGAGCTAGTGAGGCACAAATATCCAGGGAAATGTAAGACCATTCAGAACCTGATTAATAAGCTAGGAATATCTGCATGGATTGTTAAAGTAGATCCTGAAGTTCCTGGTTCCACCATCTAGAACCAAGCAACTCTAGCTATCTGTCCATGCAGCTTTCTAAAACCCTCACTGATACATGACTAGAGATCAGAGACCCAAACTTCTTCACCCAGCCCTTTTTCCATTTGTAGACTCGTGTCTTCTGCAAACAAACACAGAGGCACTTCCTCTGCAGTTTGGAGAATGGCCTTTGTGAAGAGCTGAGATCTGCATTGTGCTGTGAATGCAGCAGAACCTGGGTTTTGTTCCCTACCGCGTGCAAGAATGACTGCAAAAAGCGAGAACCTTCCCGCTAAGAAGTACAATGATATTCTCTGCTAATGGTTCCAATGGCGTTCCTACAGCTTGAGAAGTTGCGGTAGAATCTGTTGGGTTTTACTTTCATGGGCTATGCCACGCTGCCACAATGCAGAGCAAGCTGCCGTCACCTCTTGTATGCATGTCTTTAGTGGTTTCATTCAGAGAATTTGTATCACTCTGCGGTGCCACGTCTGTTCCCCCAGCTGAGTCCCATTCCCCTCTTTCCTAGCATTGCACATTCCATTAAGCTGCGGTGACCTGGAATTTGACAGCTCTCTGATAAGAGGCCAATAATTCTCTCTCTCTCTCCTGTGTGAATTAGCTTGCCTTAACACCTTTGTTGTATTCTTCCCCCCACCTGTCCCTGTCTCGCCTTCACTGACCCCCTCACAGTCACTTGCAGATAAAGGACCTTCATCCAGCCAGTATTATAATTAAACACCTCACACGCCTACAGCAGATTCCCATCTAAAATTCAGGATTAGTTTAACCCCTAGATTTTTTTATTCCTTCTGCCTCCCCTCTCCCATTTTCCTTTCATCTTTTTTCTCTTCTAGTTAAATTTGCCTTATTCACAGTGTCTCCTCGTTGATGTCAACATTAGGGTGACTGCTGTGTTAGAGGTAGGATGGCTGGTTTAAATAAAATAAAGAGGCATCTCTAACATCGGTAAGTGGAAGCATTGCCTAGTGGTTAGAACACAGTGATGGGTGCCAGGAACAACAACTGATTCTAGGCCCAGGTCTAACACAGACTTCCTCTGTGGCCATGGGCAAGTTATGTAACCTCACTTAGTTCCCTCATCTGGAAGTAAAGATAACAATACTTACCTACCTCACAGCATGTGGCAGCGTTAGTCAATGGTGCAAATTCAGCCCAGGAGCAGGCTCTGCGGCTCCCTGATAACCTCATCCATTCAACTGTAAAGCTTCTGCAATCCAGGACTCACTTGCAGCATGGCCATTGGCTGTTGGGCCCCCTTTATCCTACCCCTCTCCCATCACTGCAGCCGCTCCCCTCTCTCACTCCAACAATCCCTTCCCTTCTCCCGCGTCAATCCCCAGAGCACCGGCTCCTTACCGAACTGTTCTGGCATTGGACGCTGGAGCTGTTGAAGCGCAGAGCTGGCACACGATGAATAACTCCTTGAATGTTGAGGACACATTCATACCCACGCTGGCCAGATTGGGGCTGGGGCAGGTTTCTGGCTTTCAGTGTGATGGGCTTCACCTCCCCTACTGGGATCAGAATCTCTTCTGTGGGAAACAGCTGTGGACAGTCCTGGGAGGAGCAAACATGGAGACAAAGGTGCTCCAGTTAGTAGGGGGCCACTTACCTTTATATAACATCAGGTCTGAACACTCCTGAACTCTGGGCATTTGGAACATTAACCTGGATCTAAATTGGATGGCTGTTTACCAGGCAGGGCAGCCAAACATCCCGCACTTGGAGTCCAGCATGCACCCCGGTATATTTGATCACAGACAATTCTCTTTGCATTCTCAATCGGCCCACAAGACAGAAGATTAAGTGCAGGGAAAAATAACCTTCAGCAATATTTTCTGCGCAGGATATTTTCATTGCAGCCACACAAGAGGAGATGTTATTATGCAGGAAATATATTGAAGCATCATTGTTCTTCCTGGCTTGCTGTGGGCTATGCATTTTATCTCCGGAGACACAAACCCTGAGAGTACCCCCCACTCCTCTCTTTCCCCACAAGCTAGAGGCAATGCATTATCAATTGCTTCTGCTTCCCAACTCCAGCAAAACCCAATTTTACTGGGAGGCGGATTGGATCCTCCTAACTACACTCTGAACACTCATTCTCAGTTTCATTTTTAATCAGGTTTCATTCCTGGGGTGCACATCCGTGTCTGTTGCTTCAAAAACAGACTCATCAGCATGGGATATGCTTCCCTTTTGCGACCTGGTGCCACTTCTTTCTGTGTTTTATTTTAGCAAAATTATTTCTATATCCTATCAATTTCACAATCTGTAGCCCCAACTCCATAAACCTATTCCCCTCTTCTCTCTTACCCTACCCCATCATCCAACACCTCTGGCTAGTCTCCAACTGACCAGCTGGACCTGTATGCAGCAACAAAGATGAGAGGGAAATGGTTTTCCTGACCCATGAACATTTTTGAGATTTCATTCTGCATCCGGACAAAACTGAGACCTTTCAAAAGTTTTCACAAAAAACAGAGAGAGAGGGAGAAATTAACCCCTCCCAATATAGCCTATAGCCTGGTGGTTAAGGCACTGAGATGGGATGTGGGAAAGCCAGGTCCAAGCCCTAACCACTGGACTACAGGTTATTCTGGGGTGGGCTCTTAATTCTCTCATTTTGACTAGAAAGCCCATTCTGGGCTCAAGAAACCTTTCCAACCAGAGTTTCATCGACACCAATCCTTACCTGCAAAAAGTTTTGGTTTCGATTAATTGACATTTTCCAAAGAAAACCCCACGTATTGAGAAATTTCCAACTAGCTCTCTGCAGAAAGCCGAAGGGGTCACCAGTACAGATCCTCTCTTAGCTCAGTGACGAACGAGTGGGACTTCTGCCACCTGCAGCTGGGCCCAGAAGGAAGCTGAAGGGCTGAGGTGCTGTTCCTGTATGTGAAGCCGCACCTTCCACTCCCATCCACGCTGATGGGAAGACAGAGGTGTCCAAACGCTCAGAGATTTGGTTAAAATA
Organism: Trachemys scripta elegans; assembly: GCF_013100865.1. NCBI lineage: Eukaryota > Metazoa > Chordata > Testudines > Emydidae > Trachemys > Trachemys scripta. The sequence goes on from NC_048301.1 coordinate 116,533,760, forward strand.
AGCACCCTGAAGTTTAGGGCTGGGATTTTCAAGTAGACCCAAGGGAATTAGCACCCAAATCCCAATGAATTCAAATGGGAGATAGACACCTAATGCCCTTAGGCTCTTTAGAAAATCCCAGACTAGATGCTTCTATGAACTCATCTTGAGTCTGCAAAACTTGGTCCCAGCTCTACAAACTGGTACAGATTGGGTCACGGTCCTGAAAGCCCGTCGGCAAATACTAGCTGTAAAACAGATACTTGATTCACAAAGGGTCCAATTCTGCCATGCTTCCTCGCATGACATTCCTGCTGAGCTCAGTGGGCATTCTGCGTGCTGAGAGCTAATGCGTGCAGGATGGGGCCCTCACTGAGGGGGAAATGGGGAAACAAAATCAGGCTGCTCTATGCATAGCAATCCTAGTTTACACTGGTACGTGAGGGGGATGAGTGGAAAGGTTGCACGCTTAGCGTGGATGCTCCAAAGCTCTCAGCATACTGTGCAGGCAGTAAAACTGCCCACACGTATTTGCAGCTACATCCACAGATCTGTTGCAGTCGTTCACTGGAGATATCTCACCGTGCCAGATATAAAGCAAAGCTAGCTAAGGAGATGCCAGCTCTCTAAAAGGATGAACTTTGATGTCGCTGGAAGCCAGGATGCTAACTCCCCTTCTTCCTCACAATATCCTTTAGGCCTCAGGAACTTAAGCCCCTAACTCTTCTGGAAATGGCCCCTTTAGACTTCCTAGAGCTTCCTCAGATTAAGCCTGGAAACAGCAAACCCGGCCTGTCATCCTACAAAATCCTTCTGTTTCATAAAGGGAACCTATGATCCTGACAGGCAGGACGGAAGGTGTTTCTCTGTGGTGGCTAAGTGATTCAAGCCAATGGACAGCACAAGCATTTCTCGATCTGGATTCAAGATTCTAGTCACCTTCGGGATGGAATCTGGAGCTGTGCCAAGAATAAAACTCTCCTCGTCAAATGCAAATGGTCAGAGTGTTATAGAAAAAGCCCTAAAGCACCATCCTCCTGCCAGGTCAAAGTTACAGCAATTAGAAAAACAACAAGGAGTCCGGTGGCACCTTAAAGGATAACAGATTTATTTGGGCATAAGCTTTCGGGGGATATAACCCACTTCATCAGATGCATGGAGTGAAAAATACAGTAGGCAGGTGGCACCAGACTCCTTGTTGTTTTTGTGGATACAGACTAACACAGCTACCCCCTGATACTGAAGAACTGGAATTAATTTGCAAACTTGACACCATCAAATTAGGCCTGAATAAAGACTGGGAGTGGCTGGATCACAATAAAAAGTAATGTAATTTCCCCTCTGTTTATATTCACCCCTTCTTGTCAACTTTTGGGAATGGGACACATCCACCCGGATTGAATTGGCCTCGTTAGCCCTGGACCCCTCACTTGGTAAGGCAACTCCCATCTTTTCATGTGCTGTATTTTTATACCTGCCTACTGTATTTTTCACTCCGTGCATCTGACGAAGTGGGTTATAGCCCACGAAAGCTTATGCCCAAATAAATCTGTTAGTCTTTAAGGTGCCACCAGACTCCTTGTTGTTTTTGTGGATACAGACTAACATGGCTACCCCCTGATACTTGACAGCAATTAGAAAGGAAACCAAGAAACCAGAGGGGACTCACAAAGTGGGAAGGGGGAGCTCAGCTGCAGCCCCCAGGGTTGGAGGGGGTGAGGGAACACACAGAAATTCCACTGCAGGCCTTTCCTGCTCCAGTCTGGAGAAACACATATGGAACTGAAAATGACAGAGCAGGGAATGGGCTCTTTTCGCCACAGGAACCAGCAGCCTGTCTCCTCGAGAGCTAACAGACTATGACAGATTCTGGGGAAGAGCCTAATATGGCCTGGGATTTAGAACTGGGCTCCCACTGTCTTGTATCTAAGAGTAAGGTAAATGGGTTCCTCTCCTATAATGACAGAGATGAGAGGTTCCTAACAGCTACCCAGAGAGTGGTAAATGACCCCAGATGCAGCACCACACAGCCAGGACCAAACAGAGATGCAGTCTCCACTGTCATTGAGTTTAATGGCCCATTGTGGGGAGGTAATGGACTCCTTCCTGAGCTGCAGAGGCTTCCAATACTGACCAGAGATCCGGACAATGAGAGGACTCAAGTGAAGACAGACCTGAATCCTGAATCATTTCACAAAACAAGTAAGCTTTGGGGGTCCTCAGCTTTAGCCGGGTGAAGTGAAAGTTATTTAATCTTTGAAATGTGCCCGATTTGTGAAGCTGGAGACATTTTATTAAATTCTCCATAGAAAACCAGACAAAAATATTTTCTCGGCATTTGCATTAAATGAGCAAACAACAAATCAAAATGCCACCATGCCACAAACTGTGAATTTGGGAAAAGTGTCAGGAAAAGGTGATAGCCTCTATTTAAGCACGTGGCTGGGAGTCAAGAAGTCCTCATTTGGTTCCCATTTCCTGTCCCGGCCTGGCCTTAATAGCATTATTCAACATGTGTATTGTGGTAGAACCTGGAGGCCCCTAGTCAGGGATCAGGGCCCCATTGTGCTAGGTGCTGGACATACACACAATGACAAGACAGCCCAGGCCTCAAAGGGCTTCCAATACAAGTGTCTGATGAGAGACAACAGGCGATTACAACGAACAGATGAAAGTAATTAACAAAACTTCACACTTCTGGGCACCTAGAGATGTCGTTAAATAATTTAAATATGCAGGATATCAACTGTACAAACAACATTTAGTAGTAAATATCATTACCCTCATTCTACAGATGGGCAAACAGACTCCATCAGGTGAAGTGATTCTCCCAAGGTAACATAAAACCAGGATTAGAAGCTAGGTCCCTAAATGCCAAGGCAGGATTATCTATCTACAGTATTTACATGCCCCCTACAATTGCAGTACCTGAGCACCTCTCAGTCTTCAAAGTATTTGTCCTCACAACCTCCCTGTGAAGCACCGATGGAGGAAAATGCCCAGGAAAACCTAAGTGACTTGTCCTGTGTCACACAGGAAGTCTGTGTCACAGCAGGGCACTGACCCAATGGATCTGAGTGCCAGGCTAGCGCTCTGACCATTGGACAACCCTTTCTATCAATTAAACTAACTCATCGAGAGGCAAACACCACAAGAGCGTTGCCACCAGGATCCGGCTCTTTCCATCTATGCAAGGAGGAAACCCATGAATTTTATTAGCGACCATTAGGCAGGCCGAATGAATGCCCTGCCCAGCTCACAGCTATACTGGCGGGATCTCATCTCTTCACTGACTCAGGCATGTTGTAAATGAGAAACAGACGCTGGCCAGTATGGGAGAGCCAGTAGCTTAAGTTGCTGCCTCGTAACTCTTTTTTTAATGGCACTTTTCCCTGTATATTTTTTATTTTATTTCTAACAGGCCTTCCACGGATTAACAGCCAAGAGTGATTTTAAACTCCAGCAGAGGGAAAGACGGCCATCCTGGGGGGAAAAAATGACCGTTCCTCCGATGTAGTGACTTTACAAGCTGAAAGGGAATGCTTACTGTTTTAAGCATTGACTCTGACATAGCTAATACTTGGGTATCACAAGTTCAAATCACAGCAGGGCTGATTCAGCATTTATACGGCTAAGAATCATGCTGCAAGGGCTCTCTGAAGAGCTGTAGGTACCCTTAAGAGCTTGCGCAATTGTCTAAGACAGGGCTTTCCCCCAATGTCCTTGAACAAAAGTTCCTTCCTTGTCCTCTCTGTTGTGCATTATTAAGCAGAAACCAGCCTCCACCCCAGAGATGACTGCATTTCAGTGGGTCTGTATTTAGCTGCTCAACTCCCCGCCCCATCAAAAAAAACCACAACCCAAAACAACCTTTAACTGTGTCGCTGCAGGAGAATCTCAATATTTAGCCCTGAAAAAATGAATATGTTATGGACCATTATCCTTCTTGGCAACAATCATTCACTAGACAAGCTATGAGCGTTGAAGAAATTCTTTTTTCCTATAAAGGAGGAAAAAAACAGAACTCACATTTTTCATATATCTGTAGAACTGAAATAGCTAGTAGCAAAAATTTTTCTACCATCATTAGAGGCAAGTAGGACATAATGGATTTTTTCTTTTAGCAAGGGTTTCACTGGGAGAAAAATGTCACATTGGGATACTGGGGAAAATAAAGAGTCAGTCAGATTATGAGTGCACTCTACTCTGGGGACAAGGGAAAAAGTGCAGCCCCTATATGTTGTTTGACAGCTACAATGATTGTATTAATAAGGGGACATAAAGTTTGGAATGGAGGGATATTCAGGGAGATTCCACATTACCAACAGCACAGGCACTTGTGGGGACCACATCGCTGCTGGCCGTTTTTACTGAATTTATCAGATGAGTGATTGAAGCTACAACACCTGCAGGGGCTCGTGGAGGGTGCTGAGTTTTCTCAGAAGTTGCATACATTACTGAAAGCACCATCGGGCTGCTCCATTCCGTTTGTGCCAGTTCCAATTCCAATTCTCTGCTTTGCTTTCGGTTCTTTTAAAAAAATTGGTCGCTGCAATAATGCACAAGGTCATCTGTGCACACATGCATTTGCATAGCCTACGCATGTGATGGAGCATATAGGTACGTGTCACTGCATTAATGCACCTGGGCACCTGTGCGTGTGTTTGTATGCTCTGTATTCACGACTGGGTATCCAGGAATGGGTAATTGTTTTTGTGTAGACATGTAGACTTGTGTGTGTGCCTGTCCAGATACAGTCTCTCCTAACTTATCCATTATGAGTGAGTTTTTAATCACAATTATTTAGTTTGGGATACACTGCACACTGTATGAATACCTCTTCTATTGTTGATAAACGTCAGATGTTTATTGATGTTTTCCAGAAATTTCATAAGGAGGGGTGTGTGCCCGCGCATTCACATGCACACCGCTTCCCTCTACTGGTTGGAATACAAAAAGCACAACTGGCACAAGCCCTATACAGCTGACAGCTAATGGAGATGCTCCTTTAACTCAAATGGCAGGTGCCTGTGCTGCTGCTGATGAGTTTTATCACTGCTGCCGCTATGAAGTTCTGAGTGTCCCTTGAGTGCTCCATAAAAGAGAAAGAGATGCTGTCAGCGGAATACGCGATTTGTTCCATAAGTTTACTTTCTTTTCTCGTTCATGAGAAGTAAATCCTGGAGTGAGTTAGAATGGGCATTAGTACCTCCACTCTCCAATGCAAGAGTGACACATTTTATAGAATGTCCTGCCTATGAAATATCTACACACACAATTTACAGAGATGATCATATTTTATGCTTCTACTCCCAAAGATCCCAAAGGAACTATACAAATTCCACACCAATGAAATGCAGCCACCTCTACTGCTCTTACTCAGGCAAACTACCCTGGAATTCTGGGGCATTTCCCTTGAGTGAGGCACTTATTTAGGGCTTTCCATATGAGGAGCATCAAGTAATTATGCACAAAAGTTATAAGCATTAACCTATGCTAAAGCACTCAGACCTAGATCCTGCTCTCGCTGGTGCAAATCAGGAGCTGCTCCACTGATGTCAAGGGCATTGCCCCAGATTTAACCAAATGGAAAAGAGAACAGAATTTGGCCCTCAGAAGCCAAGCATGGAAAGAAGAAACGGAACTGATTCAGTGGTGGATTCTCACTGGTAAATTCTCTATTACATGACCTTTTGTGCTGTATGAATTCAGTTGCAACCTGTGTCTCGGCCTGTATTTTGTAAAGTGCCACGTGTATTTACAGCACTGAGATAAGTAATTATAAATAATAATAAATTAAAAAACAGCAGTTTAGATCAGGTTATGTCTAAGCGGTGTGGTAGTGTAGATACTACATTGACGGAAGGGGTTTTCCTGTTGTTGTCATTAATTCACCTCTCCGAGAGGCAGTAACTAGGTTAACAGAAGAATCCTTCTATCGACCTCGCTGTGTCTACACTGGGGATGAGGTTGACCTAAGTATGGTGCTCAGGCATGAAATGTTTCGCAGCCCTGAGTGATGTAGCTAGGTCAACCTACGTTTCAGGTGTAGACCAGGCCTTCTCCAGTGAATGTATCCCTTTGCAACCCGTGCCTGAGACGCAATCCTGCTCCCATTGTAGTCAGCGGCAAAGCTCCCTTGACTTCAATGGGAACCGGATCAAATCCCTGCACTTTATCTTGTCATCCCCTGGAGTTTCAGATCGGTCTCTCCCTCCCATCCCGCTATCACTATTTCCTGCGCCCCTGTTCCCAAACAATGACGAGCACTCCAGGCTTCAGCTGATACAAATCTAATGATTGAAAAAAATGTTACCAATAAACCCAACCACTCAGTTTCAAAGCTGGGAAGAGTTAATCCTCCTGCATAAGGCTTTTCATTGCTACTAGTTCTTTTTCCTGAGTAATTGCCAAATAGCTTCACCAAACTTGTCTCTCCAGGAGTCAGGCCTGATCCAAAGCACACTAAAGTCAATGGACAGACTGCCACTGACTTCAGATAAGGCCCCTAGTGTGCTCCTCCAGAGCGAACACATTCCCGCTCTTAGAGCCCATGTATTTAAAGGTAGGGATTTCAGTGTAAAAAAAGGAAGCTTCAGCTTTATATTATTTCTTGCAAGGAACTTTAAGCATCCCTGAAAGCACCAATAGGCACAATCAGTTGTAAAGACATCCCTCTAAAAGCAATAATAACTCAAACCTAAACCCGAAAGAGTCAGAATGGATATGAAATTTGGCTCTCTGTAAGCTCTTAGGGCCTGAAACACTCCATCTCCCTGATTCAGCATCTCACACATGGAAATGACATTATCTGCACACAGTGGACATCAAAGAGGGAATGGATCCCACATCCTGGGAAACTAATAGGATTTATTTGGTTCTCTCCCCCCACTGGGACGGGGCATAAGAATGTATTTATGTATCTACATCCCTCTCTGTCTGCATGTTTTATACATTTACACAGACATATTTTATACCCATAATCACCACACACACGCACAAAACCCCAGCCTCCTCACACACATTAAAATCATGTTATAGGTCCAATTTGAGTCTGCAGAAGTGGGGAAATTCGGCTCAAGGCTCCATCTGTTTTGCCTCGGGGGCTAAAGCCATATAAAGTGAGACAGTCAGTGCTATGAAATCCCTCTGCGGTCTCATCTCAGAAAGCCCTTGTTTTTGTGGATGCAGGTGGGCCCCAGGCCTCTGTATTTTCAGCACCTTGAGCAGGGATATTTAACCATGCGACTTGTATTGATATTAATGAAAGTCATGTGGCTTAAAAAAAAACCCACTGAGGAATTAAGTAGTTTGTTGCTTTAATTCTTAGAGAACTGGAACCTGTTTTCTAAGGGTTTTGACTGGCTGCGAGGGGATGCTCCACCTGGGATGAAGGGCAGTTTCTGGCAGATGTCATAAATCAGGATCAATCAGCTCCGCTTGGAAAAGCGGCTCTGTATTTCTGTTATCGTGGGATTCCATGCTTACGGTGGCAATGACTCCAGATCAAATGTGCCCCGTTTATAAGCAATATGATTTTTTAAAGGCTCAGGACCACAAATTCAAACTGAGAATCAACACGCTGAGTTCTTTCCTTCTCATGCATCATCACCAGCAACAGAGGTTCTGCAGGCCAAATTCCACCCCTCAGTGACACTGGGCCAACCCAACTGTCTTCAGATTAAGCTATCAGACATTGTGCCAACTACCATCCGCCAGCAGGCAAGATTACACAGGTGTAGTTGCTTAACCCAGCAATCAGGTTAGAGTAAACAATGCTGATGATGGTGCAAATGGAGGAATAGCATCCAGGTCACTCCCTAGTAGCTTTGTCAGTTCTGCAAGGTGAGCAGCAGGAAAAAGCAGCACAAGATTACTTTAGTCATTATAGCCAGCAGATCTGACTCTGAACATGAACTGGGGGGCAAATCTGTGATACGAAGGCGCCATTTCACAAAGTCACCTTGCATCGTGGAACCCCATTTTGAGGGCTCTGGGTTCTATTTGCTCTTTAGCAGAAACTGGCAAGTCCTAGTAGCATCAAAGGAATTGCATGAATGAATCCTGTTGGAAAATAGATCCCCAAGGACCAGAAATAGCTGAGTTTTTCCCCCTCGGAAACAGCAAATTAAATTAAACTTAAAACATGAGACTAGTTCTAAACCCATGCGAGAGTGTGTGCGTGCAAACGCTTCTGTGAGAGCAAGTGTGCATAGGTGTGAGAGTGGGCCTGCAGCATGTGCTTCTCTTTGGCCATCCTGCCTTCATGGAGGCAGTTCTGGCTGCAATATGTTCTGTTTCCAAGACAATAAGCCCTCTGTTATGAAGGCAATGATGTCTGTGAGCACCAACTTTTTACTAGGGCCCAGTGAGATCATTGTGATCTGAACTGTGTTAAGTGAGGAAACTTTTTCCCAGATAATTATCTGACCCCATGAATTTGCAGGAGTGAAGTGCCCATAATAAAGGCAGTAGGAATACATTTCATTTCTGTTTTTTAAAAAGGCAGACAAATTAGCCTTTGGTGGTTGCATTTGCATGTGTGTTCATGGGTGCAGGGTAAGTGGACCATTCGCATTATTATCAGTACCCCGCATCAAAGGTAATCGCAGAAAGGCATCAGACAGCACATAGCCTGGTTCTTACCAGTGGATGCTAAGAGAAGATCCACCAGCTAAACGAGAGAGGAAGAGCGACAGAGACCTAAGGAAAAGGCCTCCCTATAATAGAAATAGGAAGTGGTCCTCTAATTCCTGTGATTAGAGCAGAAATGGGAAGTCAGGACTCCTCGATCCTATTCCTGATTCTACCACACACTCACTGCGTGACCTTGGGCCAGTCACGTCCTCGCTCTATCTCCAGTTCCCCATGTGTAAAACTGGGAAAATAAAATACCCTACCTAACCCTACCAAGGGTTTTGAGATGACTGGACTGAACGTGCTGTGGAAGTGTAAAGCATAATTGCAAAGCCAAGGAAAAGAGAGAAAACGCTGAGCGGGAAGGGAAGAAAAAAAAAAATCACATCACTAAAAAGTAGCAAAAGCAAAGATTCTTGCTCCCTCTTGCTCCCTTGAAAGGAAGTTTCTTGGTTTTGTACCAGGATGGTAAAGCTTTCACTTTGTCTCCAGGGTGGGAGTTTCTCCTCAGGCATCTTCACACTCTGCTGCTTGAAACACTTCTTTGAGGTAAGTGCCTCCTCTCCTCAATTCTTGTAAACGGCTGACAAAGGCGGCAGCACCTGTTCACAATTACCTTCGCTGGTCTCTTCACCGTTGCTGATCCCCCACTGATGTACGCACACGTGTAACTCGTTTATGTTTCTTACTTTGTATTACACGTCTCTTGGCATCATTTTAACCAGAGAGGCACATGGGTTGCTTTAGTCTCGCATTACTTGTTGATTTCATTAGCAGCCCAATGAGCTTCTAAAAAGCGATAAAGGGAACTTTCATGGCTCAGTGTTTTGCTCTCTTCCCTTTCACTTCCTTAGCCATTTCATCCTGGTTTTCAGAAGCTCGCCCCATTCAAAGCATTTTAGCCTCAGGGGAGCCATAAATCAAGTAAAAGCTGGCAGCCCCAGTGGCCACTGGCTGACCTCAGGCAAGACATTTTGTGGCCCTCTGTCAGAAGGACACTCCATAAACATGTGCCTGCTGCAGATGTTGTGAAGACACAGATGTAGAAGCAGTAAAGGCATGGACCAAAAGCCTGCCAGAATGGCAGAGATCATCACGATTGTTATTTCTAAAGGCAGCCACAGCTGTACTCAGCACCTCCCAAAATAGAAAGAAGATGTGATCCTTGCAGAGGAGTTTACAAACTCAGAGCAGACACCACAACGGGCTGTGAAGTGTCATTGTTCTGGCTAACAACCTGGCAGTGCATGTGGTGTCTGCAGTGGAAGGTGCTAACAGCTGCTTTGTCCTGATCTCACAGAAGTGGGACTATTTCTTTGTTCCAGGGGCAGAAATCCCAAATCAAACCATTATCCAGTCAGGCCACAGTCAAAAAATTCAGACCTGGAAATGCAGCCCAGTCGATAAGCCTCGGGGATTCCTCCTGCCAGCTCTGCAATTGACTTGCTTTGTGATTTTGGAAAGCCATTGTTGCTCTGTATGCCTCATATATAAAATGGGGTTAGTGATGCTCACCCACTTTTGAGATCCTTGGATGGACAGTACTAAGTGAGTGCTGATTATTAGTTAGTCTGAATGTACCCAAATCTCAGAGGTGGGATCAATTCAGGCCCATTGCTATTGTTAGATGACATTTTCCTGCTTTGTTCTTATTTGCTACTGCCTCTGCACATCCGGGGACCAGCTGAGACCAGACCAAACACAGAGAAAAATGGGACAAGAGCACAGCTCTTTGCCAGAGAAACCGGAGAACCTCTTACAAACCTCAGATACGCCAACCATATCACACACAGCTCCGCAGAATGGCCGGGTCAGCTCAGAACAGAAAAAGCCCAGTAAGAAAACATTTCCTAACCCAGTCCCAATACCTCAGAAATATTGATCCGTCCTTCCTGAAACGAGCAAGTTGTGGGGTCATGAGTGCAAAGGTTCCGATATTTGCACCAATGGCAGCGGAAAGCGCTGTTCACGCAAGACAGGCACCTGTAGAGCCAGAGAAAGAAATAAGGTCTGTGTTACAGAGATGATTATCGGGAAATGAACTTGACGTTGGAACAGACAGGACTATCCATCGGAATATACACAGGTTTATACATACGAAGAAATGCTCCTGGCAGAAAACGAAGACAAAATTGCTAAAAAATCAGGGACCCAATAACCTGCATGCCAAACACGGCCTCAATTATTTGCTCCTATTTCTGCATCCCTCAACAGTTTCATCTATTTAGACTGGAAGTTCGTTGAGGCAGGGAACAGTGGCGTAGCCAGGTGGAGGGAACAGGGGGAGCATAAAAAAAGGTGCCACCCGCTGTGGTGCTTTTACTGACGGGGCGGTGCTTTTACTTACCCGGTGGCGCTCCAGGTCTTCAGCTGCACCTTGGCAGCGGGACCTTCACTTGCTCCGCAGGTCTTCAGCGGCATTTCCTTCAGTGCCACCGAAGACACCCGGAGCGAGTGAGGGCCCACCGCCAAAGTGCTGCCGGGTGAGTAAAAATTAAAAAGGTGCCAAGATGCTCAGTGGGGGAGTGGCCGCCGCCCCGCTCCCCCCCTAGCTACGCTACTGGGAACAGTGGACGTACGTATCTGTGAGGTGCCTAGCACACTTTTGGCACTACAGAGGTAACAGATAATAATGCAATGTTAAGTTTAAGAAATCAAGCACTCTAAAGCCCAGGATTCTGCCCCTCATGCTCTAAAATATAGCCAGTCTTTACATGACTTATTAATACAAGCTGAAGCATTTTTTACAACATGACATAAGGTACAAGAAAAAACAATACAGTGCAATCTTGACTGATTTTAAACCTCAATGGTATCTACAAACAAGCCAGGTTTGAAGAAAATTGGCTCACTTGTTTTCAAAAATTGGAAATATTTAAAGTCATTAACTGTAAACATTTCTATTTGGCCTTTTTCACTCCAATTCAAACCTGGAGCACATTAGATCGTTCGGGGCACAGCAAGCATCTGCGCTTGATGTCGGATGAGGCCAATGGTGCAGGACATGGTTTTTGACATGGGGTGAGCCTGCCAGTCCAGGAACTGGCTGAGTATTTACTACCTCACACCTCCTAATCTGCTGACAGTGAGCTGGGTGGCTCATAACAATTGTTGATATTTGCAATAAAGCTTACTTTGGTCTCAGAAGTGGTTCTCCTATGTGACAGGCCATTTCTTAGAGCAGGTCTATACTAGGAAATTAGTCGGTATAACTACATTGCTCAGGGGTGTGAAAAATCCACACACCCCCAGTGACACAGTCAAACCAACCTCCCCGACCCTGTAGACAGTGGCTAGGTTGACAGGAGGATTTTCCCCTCGCCCGAGCTACCGCCTCTTGGGGAGGTGGGGTACCTATGCGACAAAACTCCTCCGGTCAGCGTGGGTAGTATCTTCATCGACGTGCTATCGCGGCGCCACTGCAGCATTTTATGTGTAGACAAGCCCTCGGTGACTGTCCATTGTCAGCATTTCGTACAGTTTCCAGGGATTCTCAATGACCCAAAGGCATGGACTGTGTGACTGAAGCGGGGATATGCACCCCTGTTCGTGTACTGGACAGACAGCCAATGGTCTGTTATTTTCTTTCTAAAGTTACTGTCACTAAAATGCATATTTAATGGCTTCTCCTTTTTACTTCTGAGTTGTATTTTCCTTCTTAAGCATCTGTAATGACCTTAATAGCTAAGGAAGCTTATTCTAATCATGAAAATGCAAATCTGGATAGCAATATCAAGTGCCGTGAGCTTATTTAATTACTCCTTTATTTGACCCATTTCTGTCTCCATTTCGGTTTGCCTCACTCCTGCCCTCCCACCTTGGACCTGACCTTTAGCTTTCCGATCTGGGGTAGAAGGGGTGCTCTGCTTGGCTTAGCACGGCTGAGATTACAGGAGGAGGGTCATTCTGATGATCAAGCCCAAGAGTTTGGTTAGGCGCCTGTCATTGTAATGTGTGGTTTTCTTGCTGCTGCCTCAGCTCCACTCTGTCTCAGCTGGGAAGGGGCAAAGGTTGGACAGGGAGTCGCAGACAAGTGACTTCTTGAAAGCTCATCCACAGTGAATGGCTCGGCTCTTTCATGAGGAGAGTTTCTCACACAGTCGCTCCCTCACCCCAGCAAAGTCCCCTCAGAAAGCAGTTTCCATTTAAAATAAAAGGGTCCCCTTTGCTTCTAAACCAGGAAGCATCCTTGTCCCCCGGCACCTGGGAACCTCTCACTCTGAGAAAGGGCTTAGTCCCTGCTAGAAATGGGCCCCAAACCAGAACCATTTATCAGATTCCCCAGCCCTCCCTAGAACTTTGTGGGGCACTTGCATTAATGGACCCCAGATCCAAACCATCCCAGCTTTTAGGCTTGCAAAACAAGAACCCAACTGATGAGGGTTAGCAAAATCACTCCACCCCTACAGACTGCCCCCGTTTGACAATGTACTACACACAGGTGGACATGCCATCTGTGAGAAACGGCAGAGTTCAGCACACTGCACCTTCCATAACCCAGAGAAGGAAAAGTCATTTCCCACACCGCTATGCAGCCAGAAGGGGCAGAGTATCCTCCACTCCCGAAGTTTGGCAATGGGCAATGTCTCATCCAGGGGCTATGAGCTGGCTTTCTCTCTCTCACGTGATTGGTGAGCTTTCTTCCAGCATGCCTGACTCATGCCCCTGGTGAACTCAGACAGCAGCGCAGGGCAGTGTAGATTTTATGGAAGACACACTTTTAGCACTTTGCCTTTAAGAATTAGTCACTTATGCCATCTCTGACCCCTGGTGTAATTTCCTGTTAGAAAGGGATGAGGGCAGAGTAGACCTATTGCCTCATCTGGTTCAAATCTCCACTCCCAGATAAGGTTAGGAGCAGCAGGAACTCCAGCCAGATCTCCGGAGGGGACATCCTGTTCCAGCCAAACTGGTGGCAATTCAGGGAAGAGCAACAAGACTGCATAAGAGACTTGAAGGACGGATATACAGGAGGGGAAGAGAAAGGTTGCTAAAATCCATTACGCTTGGCTAAGGGATGAGGAAGTGGGGACATCACTGTCTACAGGGATATGAAAGTACAGGGGAGAGCATGCAGTCTGGATTTGCCGATGGGCTATAACTGGGAGTAATGAGACCCATCTATTGAGGAACTCATATTGGCACTATCTCGGTAGTGCCTGAGCTGAAGTTAAAGGCAAAATGTAGGCTGAATGCCAGGAAACGACATGAAAGCCAAGCATGTTAGACTGTGGAAAAGTCTCCCAAAGGAGTGGGAGAAGCCCCATTACCTGGGTCTTGAAAACTAGGCTGGACAAAGCTAATGCTGAATATAAAAGGAGACGACCCTGCTTGGACACTCCCTGGCCCCTGCCAGCAGGATAAAGCAGGCAGGGCTAACAGAGCATTTCCAGCTCTAACTTCTACCATTCTGGAGCCAGCTGTCCAATCCCTGGCAGTAGGAGCTGCTTCCCCAGCAGAGCAGTTCAGGTCTGCCTTTCATTAGCTGGTCTTTGGCATGGTATTCACAGTCTCCCGTGTCCTGCACATGTTTCACTTTGGTTGTGCGAGGTTTCGGTTTGTCTGTTCCCACTGAGATATCTATAAACACTTCAGAAATTTTAACAAACCCCAGCCAGCAGCGTTCTGCCTCAAGGGCTTCCGGGGGAAAAGCTGCTGTGGGGAACATGCTGCTGCACTGCTCAGCCATCTCAAGAGCAGATTGAGAGCCAAGAGGCACCTGTGTCTACTGTCTGCCCTGCCTGAGGCAACTGACAGGGCCTGCACTCGCCTGCTACGATCTTTTACTGTGAAGCTGAAAGGAGCTCAGAGCTCTGTGGGGCTTCTCTGGCCTGATCTTAGGGGAAGGAGACACAGCAAAGGAGCCATCTCTAGTAGAAACATTTTCTCCCTGTGTGTCTGAAAAACAAGCTGAACAGCAAACCCCAGCCTAGTTCCCTTCACTCCACGCCTGTGCTCTCCTGGCACAACCACCCTGCCCCATCCCCCTTTGTCTTCCTTTTGAGAGTCGACAACAGAACACATCCCTGCGCTGTCTTAGCGGTTTATGGAGGGAAAGGCCTCTGAGTCTCCTATAGATACTTGCAGCTGCTTTATAGGGAACTCCCAGGCACTTTCTTCTCTCCCTTTCCCCCCAGCTGCCTGTGAGAAAGGATGGAGTTGAGCTCACAGTTGCAGGATCATGCAGCTTGGGGGCACCAGCAGGTCAAGCTTCTTTCAGACACATTCATTCTCTGCTAAGGCAGATAAATCTTGGTGCTCTCGGAAAAGTTTCCACATGATGGGGATCTCTTGGTTTCTCTCTGTCGCTGACGACCCTGAAAGGTCAGACTGCCAGCATCAAGCCAGAACCTCCCCCAGCGCGTGACTGAAAATCTTATTCCTCTTCTGTTTTAACCCTCTGTGCTGCCCCACAGCATTTGGCCGATGTCCATCTTGGTGGCGCAAGAAGGGCTCTTGGTGGCACAATACACCTCAGAGCAGTTCTGTAGTCTGGCACGGCACACTGGGTGTCCTGGGAGGAATCCTGTCTCCCTGGGGTGTGCATCAGCTGTGGCACTCAAGAGGTTAATAAAGAAACCCATTCCACTATGTACTTGGACAGCAGGCTCCATTGTGTGTGTGTGGGGGGGAAAGAACCAGGGGCCTGGGTCTGGGATGCTGGTGGGGAGGGAAAGTGGGAAAGGAGAGAGAGGGTGTCTTACAATTGGTGAGCACTGCAGTTGTAGAATTTGAACTCCGTGCTGACGAACATCTTGCCTGTCTCCTTGGATTTCAGCTGGAGCTCCAACCCGAACCAGTCTGGAAAGAGAGGGGGGAGGGGGATTACACCAGAAATAATGGCGATTGTAATGGATGAGGTACTGGTTTTCTCTCAAGGCAGGCTTGACGATTCGCTGAGCCCCCCCACTTCTGGTGTGGTGTGGAGAAAATCAAGCACCTCTGCTCCCAGTGGTGCACTAGGACACCAGGCTGCACCAGGTCTCTGAAAGCTAAGGGTCTCTGAGCAGCCAATAATCCACACACTGTGTATCCTCTGGGGATGTCAATGGAACATGCCGTGCTGTTCCATGGCTGGCCAGTGGAAGCTGCTACGAGAGCATGACACGGCCTGTCCCAAAGCTCCGGGGAAGCTGAGTCAACTGGCTCCATGAACCACCCCCCCACAGTCAAATCACACCTAATGAGGTGGGAAAACACACTAGAGAGGTAGGTTTGCACTCCACCTTAGGTCACAAGTGAAATGAGTGTGGTAGTCTCATCACATTCCCTAGAGGAGGTTTCCCTTCAGCATAAACTCACAACAGGACTGGGGATAATTCACAGTCTATCCTGAAATGCAGCCCAGGATGGGATGTTGCAGGCAAGGACTGGAGGGCATTAACATAGCTAAATAAAGAGGCTCACCACTGGAATAATCAAGAATAAACTGCACTAGCTGAGCTGTGCGAGGGAGGTTTGCTCTTCACTTTCCTAGCTCTCTCCAAGCCCCTAACTTTCACGAGCACTCAAATTCAACATAACATTCTACATATAGGAAAATATCAGCAGGAAAGCACAGATGACACCTGGAAGCGCGCCAAGGAGAAAATGAGTTTAGAACAAGTAGCATTCTGGTTCTGGAGAGAGGGAGAGGGGGAATATGACAGCAGTGACATTAATGAAGAAACAACCCAAAGATCAAAACCAAAAAATAGAAACCTCATCCACCTACTCACAGCGACTGAGTCAGGCCTGAGTGCAGCAACCCCCACACTTTCACCTCCCACATCTGCCTAGCACGAAGGGTGAGTTCCCTGGTGGGATGAGAGACAAGAAGGTAGCTGACTTGAAGATTCCCCAGTTATTGGGGTTTCTTGGGCACAGCCTATATCCTGAGGATCTGGGTTGGTACCGGATAGCCACTTCTGACCCCATTCCTGGATGGTTTGTCATCCCGCACAGCATCACCGGGGTTCAGGCAGGATTGATATACAGCCCAGCTGTGGTCTGCTCTGCTCTGCCTGGCAGCTAGATCTAGACCTGCTCAGCACTCGCTGGCTCCTCTCTCCCGTAAGGTGAATATACAGGCGAAACGCAAGGCCACCAGGCAATACTCCAATCATGAAATCAGCTCACCTTGGTCCACAGGAATGGCGGGGACATCTTTAGGGGCCGGTGAAACGCAGACAACCTGGCTGCCGGAAACTTGGCCTTCCACCTCAGTGAGGTTTCCAAACAAACAGGTGATTCCAGCTGACAGGTCTGGAGCATCACTCACCAGCAGGCTGAGCTGGAATAAGGGAAAGGAGAGAAAAACAAAATACAACCAAGATCCCATTAGCGGTCAGAACTACCCAGAGTTCCTTTTAGATTTTCAGCACCTGCTGCTTCTCTGTGGAGCATCAACCCTACGCAGAGAAAAAGACCAGACATGTAGCACGCAGCCACTCCTTTCACTGTAACCAGAGGAGGAAAGGTGGACAGTGTTGCAATTTTTTTCTCCACTCATATATGATGGCCATACAGTCCCCTCTTTAGCCAGTCCCTGGGAAAAGGGTGGCAGGTGTTCTGGGACCTGCCTGTCCCAGTGCAGCACCTGGAACAGAGCAGGTGGGGAGGGTGTGCAGCCGCTTAGAAAGGAACTGCTGGGAGCCTCTGGGCAGCTAGATCCTCCCAGAGGGACAAGTAATGGCAGGGAAAAGAGAAATTTTTCCTTCAATGTTTAACGGAGGCTGGCAGTTGCTCAGTGAAAATGTGGGTCCTGGGGCCGGATTTGGGAATGTGGGTGTCTGTGTGACCTCTGACTCCCTTCCCTTACCAACCCCTTCGTGAACCTGAACTCCATGTTCATGGGAAAGTATCTGTAGGGGAAAAAAATGGCTGTCATTATGATTCTGAGCCTGTGTGTCTGGAGCACTGTCTGTCACAACTGAGCTACCCTGGCCCATGGGACGGAGGGCCTGCGCACAGAGTCGCCTGCCGCTTGTACCTACCGGAAGGCTGTGCTCAGACACAGAGATGCTGCTGGGCTGCACAGTGACACTCATACACTGGTTGATGCTGGCTGCAAATCGGTACGGCTCATCTGCTCGCTCGCACTTGTCCTTCCGGGAGCACCTGATATACACACAAGTGTCAGTGCAAAGGGACACCTGATGAACTTATCTCTGTCTGTCAAACAGCAGGGGGTGCCACTGTTGGTCAGGACTGTGGTGCAGCAGCAGAGCTGTTGGAGCGGAGCCCAGCATTGGCTGGATAAGTGCAGCAACAGGGGATAATAATGACCAGGACTGAGGTGCATCGACAGAGCTCCGTGCACAGATTCCAGGGCCTGTATAGCAGGTGCAGAGGCTGCAGATCAGAAAAGAAATGCACTAGCAGACACATTTGGGGTTGGGAAGAGCAAAGAGCCCGGGGATGAAAAGACCATTGGGTGCGGCTAGGAGATGTGCACAGTCCTACCCAAACTGTGCCTGATTTTAGCAGTGTTGAGCACCCACAGCTCCCACAGACTTCAGGTGGATCTGTGGGAACTCAGCATTTCTGAAAACCAGACCCACTATATCTGGCTCAGATCAGCACTCTGAGCTCCTCATTTCTGTCAGCAACAAACTCACAATCCACAGGCTACCTTAAATAGAAAGCAATAAAAGGCATTAACAAGACAGCACCTGCACTTTAATTAAAAGAAAAACACGCGGCTAATAAATCTTCTCTTACAAAGCCAAGGGTCTTGAAGTGCTGGAAGCTGTAATTTCTTATCCCGAGGCTGGAGACACTAGAGTTAAGTTCAGTTGTCATGCCCGAATCTCCCTGACTCTCCCCACCCTCCTTCCGCCTCGCAAAGAAACCATTAAGTGTGCCAAGCTGAATGATGAGTGCTGCTCCTGGAGTGTGCCGTGCTGCGTGCTCATCACCAAAGCCATTTCACTGTGGAGAACCTCAGTGTGGACTGAAATTCTGATTCACAATCAGAGCTGCTCTCTGAATCAGGAGAGGTGAAGTAAAAAGGGCTAATCAGTTCCCACCTCAGGACTCTGCCCCATGATTGGAAATTAAGGAGCCATTCAGCAAAACAGAGGACTGAAAATGCTACCCTGCAGTATGCGGAGTCAAGCTGCGACCCTCCCTGCAGCTGTAAAGCACGTTTATTAGGGCAGTGCTTAGGGACCAATCCAGATTGGGGCCCCATTGTGCTAGGCACTGTACAAACACAGAAGGGTAGCGAGTCAGAGGCTGGATAATTTTATGACCATCCGTATAATTGCGGTTACATAAGCTAATATAAAGGGGCCAACTACAGCCAACTGTGGTGATGTGAACACCTGTTCACTAGGAACCGGATAGAGACTCAGCAACTTATTTTACACAGAGCAATTACCATTAAAGTAAGCATTACCAGCTGTCCCTGCATAGTGGTATCAGAGAAGTAGTACAGTGCTCTTCTATCCTATGGTATACGGGGAAAGCAGAGTCTTTCAGATTCCACTATATAGTAGTGGCTGGCATATGTTGAATTTTATTGGTGTCAACGAACAGTCATCAAATGATATCAACTTTCACTTACTGTTAACCTCCGAATGCCATTACCAGTCTCCTGAGACCCCCATTCAAGTGCTTTTCTAAGCACCCATTTGAATGTATTTGTTACTTTAAGCAGTAAAGTGAGTGCTCTTCTCCCACTTAGGACTGGAGTCAGTGGAAGGAATACTCAACACAAAAGCAGGTTTGGCGGTTTTGTTTTCCTTGTGGCAGGGCTGGGCGCAATCTTAGGTAAACATCTACATTAGCAGACACATTGACTGTTTCACAAAGAGTCTTAATCTCCCGGTGCCAAACCTCTCCTAAATGAGGTGACAAGAGCCTGGCGAAATAGGGACTCAAACAAAAAAAGGGAGCTACCTTCATTGCTGAAAGGCTGTTTGCTTCTGAATAAGAAAAGCACTGAGGTTCCCACTTTCCCTTTCCATACCTGACAATTGATGTAGCTGTCCTCCCCCCCCTCCCCCACTTTCCCTTTTTTGGAATATAATAATGGATCTAAATATGAATGCTGCTAAAGAAAAGAATTATTGAGGTTTAAGTGAATCTGTAAGATAGCTTGAAAGTGAGCTCTTGACTGGAGCCTTTATCTCATTGACTCACTGGAATGGCTCTTTTTTATCATACTATTTATGGCAACAGCCCTAACAGAGATAAATAGGTCTGTAGACAATAACATACTTGCAGAGAGCAGCATATAGAGAGAGCCTTGCAGGTTGCAAATTCCACTGGACCAAGGATACTCAATCTCCTTGAGGCCTCTGCCTACCTCCCAAAGAGCAGAATTGCTGGAGGAGTAGTAGTAAAAATTAACCTCTCTGTCTTGATTATAAAGTAAAAGAGAATGAATAGTATCAGGGGGTAGCCGTGTTAGTCTGTATCTACAAAAAGTTGCATCCGAAGAAGTGAGGTTTTTGCTCACGAAAGCTTATGCCCAAATAAATCTGTTAGTCTTTAAGGTGCCACCAGACTCTTTGTTGTTTTTTTAAGAGAATGAATGGAGATCACACCCCAAGCTGGATCTTGGGAATACTGTACATGAGGCAGATTGCTCATTCTTTTGGATGGTGGTGAACCAAGCGGCCTGCTAAATCCAGGGTTGAGAGTTCAATCCTTGAGGGGGCCACGTAGGGATCTGGGGCAAAATCAGTACTTGGTCCTGCTAGTGAAGGCAGGGGGCAGGAGTCGATGACCTTTCAAGGTCCCTTCCAGTTCTAGGAGATAGGATATCTCCATTAATTTATATATTTAAAAGGAATCATACTTTTCCCTTGGCCATTTCTTGTAGGGATTTTTGGAATCTCATGTTATGTCCCAGACTCCTGGAAGGCTTCTTAAATCAAGGTGCAAGATAGTGTGTGCTGTGTCCTTCTCCAGTGGGAAGTCCCCTACCCTGCTACCGCTACCAGCTAATGGATTTACACCCTGAGCTCAAATGTTAGTGGCCTGTGCCGTGGTGCTGATAATCGGTCCATAGAAAAATTATCACCACAATGAATTGGCAGCCTAAAAGGTCTTCGGGTCAGAGGTTGTCTTCCTATTCAGCCCTGCAGTGCCTAAGGGTATGGCTACCCAGCAAGTGGCAGTCTGCAGTAGCACGTTTTAGAGCCCCGGTCTACGCACTCAGGCTCATGCTATGGCGCTCCTCATAGCCGCATAGACATTCGGGCTTGGGCTGCAGCTCAGACTCTGACGCCTAAGAGACGGGGACGGGCTTCACAGCCACAATATCTACCCAGCTGTTTTTGGCACTGCCGCATGAGTCCTGTGAGCCTGCGTCTGACAACCTGGGCTGTGAGACGTGTTGCCGTGGGAGGCACAGATGTACCCTGACATGTTTTGGGTGCTACCGTAATGTAACGACCAATCGGTAAAGGCGAAAACCTGCATTGAAATGCTTACTTATGAACTACAATGTGAAATCAGACTCAGCTAATCCCCAGTACGCCTCCACTGTATGTTTGCCCAGAGCACAATCTCTTCTAGTCCAATAAATTCCAGGTCTTCCCCTTGCTTCTTCCATCCCTACCCCAACCTGCCTCCCAAAACCTCTGCAGGGGATTAAGTGGCTGCAGAAGCTGTTAGTTCAGCTCATTTCACCCTTTTGGCTTTGATTTTTATTCCTCTGTCTCATGGGCTTGTGCAGGTGAATGTATGTAAAGGCATCTCCCCTTGTCGTCCTCTAGATGGAATATAGAGAATTGTGGTTCTGCTTCTGTGTGACCTAATAGATCTGACCCTTTAACCCAAACACAAGCAGCTCCTGCTTTTAGATCCAGAGATCATGGGTTTAATCCCCATGGACGATTTAACCAGGGGCATCATTACACTTAGCTTATAAATTTACACGTGCACAGTGCCAAGAACAAAGGGGCACCAATCCCTGACTGAGACCTCTAGGCACAACTGCAATAGTAATATTAAATAATAAACAACAACAATAATAATACGCTGTAGTCACTCAGAAATTGAAGACAGCAGTAGGGAGAGAACTCAGATCCTCCTGGTCACTTAGAGTTTTATGGCAACAGTGGATACAACTGAGATCCTCCTGCACTAAAAGGGGCAGTACAGAGCCTATGACACACACTCCTGACTCCATCCAGTAGAGGTCAGCGGTGTCTGTGTCTGTCTGTCTTTCCCTCGCATACCACTTCATGACACTGTTATGATTTCAGAGCCAAACGCTTTAGTTGTCTTGGTAATCACTCAAAGTTCTGGCTAAGCACCCACAAGTTCAGATTCTGATCCGAGCATCCCGAGTCTGCAAAACGGTCCATAAATTCCACATGGATAAACTGTTTCATAGGATCCCCAGCTCACCTTCCCTGCTTCTGGGTGAACCAGGAATACAGCGATATGACAAAGAACTTCTGCAGCTGTTTTGGTATTTCTCTCACCATCCAGGACCCAGAAGTGCAGAAGCAGACTCAAAATAGAAAAAAGGTGGGAAAAGCGGTTTGGTTGGAATCCTGGGCCACTTTACTGTCACAAGGGCTTTATTTTCTCGGCACTCTGCCTCTCAGTTTCAATTTCCCCAGCCCGCTAAACCCCCTCTTTAGTGTCTCTTTTTGTCAGCCCTCTGTGAATGCAGCGTGAGCAGCACATCCTGACCTGTGACCTCCCCACCAAACACAGAAGCAGCTGGCCCATCTGGCAGGAGTGAAATGTAAAAATTAGAGGACAGAGATGACAAATGAAATACAAACACACCGGCATTGGGGGCTTCCAAACAAATATGACAGCGGCTTCAGTAACAGCAAGATAAACTAAATTATTTACAGCTTCAGACAGGGGCTAAAAAATGATCATTGCTCTGCGCAGACAGTGGGAAGGCAGAGAAACTCCAAGGAAGGGTCAGAAAATAACAGCAGGGAAGAAGGCGTTGTAGTGGCCTGCGTACTGCAGGCTGTTGGCCAGATTTAGCCCTGTACCTCAATACATGGTCTGGCTCCCCCAACCTTCCTGATCTGCTCCCCTTTTATCTTACCTCTGTATGCACAACACTCCACGCCCCTGGCCTGAGTTCTCTTCTTACAAGCTACCAGTCCCTATGTTGGGCAAGGGAAAAACATTTAATGGTTCAAGAAGGGGGACTGGGAACATGAACTCCTGGGTTTTGCCTATCCTGCCACTGATGTTTTGTGTGACCTAGAGCAAGTCATCATCATCGTTTGTATTCAGTAGCACCTGGAGGCTCAAACTGAGATCAAGGTCCCATTGTGCGAGGTGCTGTACCTGCAGTGAGAGACAGCCCCAAAATGCTTACAATCGACCTAGTCATGACAGCCACAGGGGGGCAGAAACGAAGTCTCTTCATCTCTTCATGCCCTACTCTTCTCCTCTGCAAAATGAGTATAACAATCCTTACCTTCCCCTCCCTGGTGGGTTGTGAGACTTAATTAATTAGTATTAGCAAAGGACATAGTGATCCTTTCACCTTCCAGCTCTAATCACCAGACAAAGTGAGACTTGTAGTGGGAGGGTATAAACAAAAAGAGCCATAGCTTAAGCAGCAACTAGACAGAGAACAACCTGACTGGGAAGTCCCCCTGTTTATTAAGGTCCCCCGCAACACATCCTGGTCCTGTCTGGTAACACTGTGGAGCACCCAGAATGCTATAACCACTCCATAGGACTGATTTCAAAGATTTGTAGGTCCTGTGATATTGCCTACAATGGACAGAGTCAATGAGGGATTGGGCAGTCTGGTCTTAAAGGGAGAAGCAATGAAGAAGGAGGAAAAATAGACAAGCTAAGACCGTTTCAGGAATTTGATCCAAGAGCGCTAAATTCTTCACTGCTGTGCATTCATTTACACCCAGGCACAGGGAGTGCTGAGTGCTACCAAACCAGAATGATAGTGTCTCACACTTGTTCTGCACAGGTCTAGGTAGCAGCAAGGTAGCAGAGCATCAGGCCCTGTGACTACTGGTTATTCTCGTAAAGTTTCCCTGAATGCGGCAACTGAAATTAAACACACGGTTCCCCAGGTTGTGGGAGTGCAGATACCCACGTGCATACAGGTCTCTAATCCAGTCCAGATTTTGTATATAAGCCTTTACTGCTCTCCTTCTCGCGCCCTCCTAACACCTGCTGCTTCGGCGTGTGGCCAAGAGCTATTGTGTCGGTCCCTGAACTCTGTCCCTCTGCCTCTGCCCCAATTTCCACCCATTTAATGGGAGCGCTTTGCTGGCTGGCACAGAGCCAGAAGGCTTTCGATGCCTTTCTACCAGTGTGCTCCAGGTTTCTCCCCCCAAGTGCGCACGCCGGGTCCCCCTTCCGCTTTAGCAAGTGGACACTATTGTGCAGAGAGAGTGCCCAAACACCGCCCGAATTCAGAGCCCCAGTTTCCTGAAGCGCCCCGGAAAAATCTTTATTTCCTTTGTCTCCACTGACATGAGCTAGAGCTGCTGGTCTCAAACCTAGCACAGTGCCTTAGCCTAACCCACAGTTTTGTTGCTTTGCTGGGTTTGGCCCACTGCCTGAAGCATTCCGTTTGCTGACATTCCAAAGTAGTGGTTAAATAGTCTCCCCTTGCCACCTGTAAAGAGCCAAATCCTCTGCTCAGGTGCACAGGTGAAACCTTCCTGATGTCAATAAGGTCATATAGTCCACCCCACTATTAAAAACTCCCTCCAATTCGGAACAATTAGGGATTTGGGTAAATAACAAGGCTGTGTGAAACTAGTGGGCTTCCATTCCCATGAGTTTCAGTTCACGTGGTTTCATGCTCTTTGACATTCACTTCACATGCTGGATTTATTCCCCATCTCCTAAATCTAGGGAGTATATTTTCATTTTTAACAGGACTTCCGTGATATTCAGTAGCATTCATCCTGCAGTGCAAGGAATTCCCCTGTAGGAAAAGAGCGATTGTAAAAGGCTGGTACTGTATTCGTTTGTTTGTTTGTTTTTTAATATCCACATACAAGAAGAGTTCAGATTTTTAAGGCTTCTCTTGCAATAAACCCATTAGTTCAAATCAAATGGCTGATGATGGACTTACATGTGGTGAAGAGTGCACCAGCCACAGTGAGGGTCCCCTGAGCTCAGACATTCCCCACAGGTGGTGTATTGCTCACAGGATTCAACAGGAACCCTGGACACCTAGAAAGGAAGTAAATAAACATGTTCATTGCATTTTCACTCCCCTTGTCTTCACAACAAACAAACAAAACAGCAGCAATTAGCCCTTTTATCGGGGCTTTTCTCTGAGGACTGCAAAGCAATTCACAAACTTTAATTAAAGACTAAAAAAATCCTTGTGGGGTAAATCAATACTATGAAACATTATACCCGTTTTACAGACAAGGACACCAAAGCTCAGAGGTGCTCAGTAGATTGCCCCAGGTTGCACAGCAAGTCAGTGGCAGAGCTGAGAACAGAACCCAGTACCCTGTTCTAACATGTTCGAGAAAGCGACTCTCAGTTTTTCTTCCTACAGAAACGTAAGGGTACGTACGCGACAGCTAGCCCGAGGTGCAGCCCCTGCTGCAGACGCCACACTGCTATTTTTAGCATGCTAGCTTGTGCAGACCTAGCATGTGTCTGTTCACTTGCAGTTGGAAGCACGCTCCCAGGTGCAGTGCCGGTGTACCCTGTGTTTCACACAGGCTGCGGGAAAAATTCTTAGCAGGAAGGTTAGGAGGAAATAAAATTCCCCAAGAGGATAGGGAACGGCAGTGCACGTTTGAAGAGCAAATACTGCCATTTTGGTTTTGCTTTGCTTTCACCCTTCAAATACTGTAATTGAATTTTGGGCCCCGTAATAACATTTTCAGTGATGCATGGTTAAGATAAAATTGATCAAATTTCAAGCTTCCATCCCTAGGCTGGTAGCTACAGAGATTAGGAAGGAATTATTCCCTGTTATACAGCACTGAAAATTAGTGAGATGTATTATAAGGGTCTTTATCTCCTTTAGCAGGATCAGGTATGGGTCCATACTGGCCCTGAAGGGCCAGTAGTCTGATCCAAGGGGATAAATCCTAGACTTCATGTTTCATAGGCCTCCTAGTGGCCCTCGATACAGGGGTGAATTTCAGCCTGGGAGAGCTTCCTATGAGAACATCTGGATTCCATGAGAATCTCCGGGCAAGAACAGACGGTTACTCTCGGATCCTCAATAAAGTACTCTCAATACATAGCAGGACAAGCCATATTAAAACAAGTGGCTGTAACCCTGTGCAGTCACAATTCCATTTCTCAGGATCACTGACAAGACATCTTCAGATAAGGGAGTACAAGTTTCTCAAAACCAGACAATGGGGCTGCCTGGCCTGTCTCACAGGGGCAGGAGAGAAAAGAAAATGAAGAGGGAATGCCTCTGTCGCCAGGGATTTACAAAATCACCAGGAATCTGGCCATCAGCAAATAACTTCACACAGTAACCTTCATGAACAGAAAAGGTACATTTACACAGGTGAGATGTTATAAGGTCCTGACCCACTTGTCATAATTAACTCCCCCCGAAGTACTGCCTACAAGATGAGGGCTTTAACCCCAGTGTCATTGCCAGATTCCAATCTGGCAATTATGCTTTGCCTCTTTTAATCCCCTCCCTGCAGTTTCAACGAGATGAGGTATTTCTCTCCACTTCCTGTCCTAAAGCCATCGTATGGGCTTCTGCATAGAGTTCAACAGCTATTGCGTTCCACCCCAGAAGAAGGTGTGTTTCAGCAGCGGACTCATTGTCACAAGACAGCATTGAGGGCAAGAACTTAGCAGGATTCAGCACAAGGACTGGACATTTATCTGGGTCACCAGAATATCCAGTCTCAAAATCAAACTAACAAAAGTTTGGGAAGGGACATAAGCCCTCCTGCATCCTAATCGCTAACGAACAGGGCGAGAAGGAGACATTCCCTGGGGCAGGTTATCCCATCATTGCTTACTGTGAGGTGTTACCTTTCTCTGAGGTGCTAACCACTATCAAAGACAGTATATTGGACTAGACGGACCTCCGGTCAATCCAATATGACAATTCATATGAAGTGAGACTCATCTATACATTTTAAAAAAAATTATATACAGTCTATGAAGTGCTGTGGGATCCGTTGGGGTGAAAGATGATGTGTAAATGTTTTTGTTAATACATAATAATAATAATTATTATTATTACTACCTATCATGTTTTATCAACAGCAGAGACACAAATGTCCCATTTACAATAAATAGTAACATACAGTCTAGCTTGCCTGGCAAAGAGGCCTAGCGGAGGGGGTGATCGGGGCTTAGCCTGTGCAGACAGATTGCACAGCAGTCTGGGGTGAGCACATCAGAGGCTCTTGCTGGTTTGTGTTAGTGAAATCTGTCTGCTAACGCACCGGCAAATGCTCTCTTTGGCAGCCGGAAGGCAGAGTTCTAGTCCAAGGAGCCAGTCCCAAAACCGCCCCCACGCGCACAGTTGTTTGGAGGCGTAAACATGTGCTGGGATGGTCCAGGACAGGACATAGACTGCTGGCTTCCATATGGCTCACAGAAACAAATCTTGGAGGTACTGCTTGCAAGCTGGGACTGGCAAGTCAGACTTCAGCAGGTCAGCAATCCACAGTGACACAAAGCCTCTATAAGCCATAAGGTTTTGACTGAGTTGGGAAGCAGAATTACACCCTCATGAAGCCCCGTCCCCTTCACCGAAGAGGCGGCCATATTTTAACGTAACCCTGCCAAACCTTCCCTTCCCAGGAGACCATACAAATGCACCCAGGAAGAGAACATACTGTGTCGTAACACACCATCTCCTCCTTGGAGGTGACTGTCCCAGCCCACTCTGTACCTGCCCCCAGTAGGCAGGATGCCTCAAGTACTATTAGTTATTTAGATATTAAGCAATGGGTTTGGGTGGTAAAAGTCTATCTGTCTGTTTCTCACCTGCTCTGCACCTTGTGCAGTCACGGACACCGGTGCAAACAGCCAGTGTAATCAAATATAGAATTCTGAGTTGGCAGCATTTTATACTGATTTTGCACAGGGCTATATGGTGACGCAAGGTACAGGGCAGGGGAGAACCATGTTCTGTGTACCAGATTCACCACTATGTAACTTCAATGTTACACCAGTGCAAGTTCCACTGATGTCATTAGAGTCACAGCAGCACATAACTGGAGTAACAAAATGGTGAATCAGGCCCAGAGAATTCATGTCCATGGAGGATGTGTATTCTTGGTTGTAATTTTTAATGTCTGTGCCAGTCTGAGTGTCAGAGTGAGGCATTTCACAACTTGAAATAAATACTAAAAACCACCACCACACCTCTACGCTCCCCCTACCCCCCCAAAAAACAACATCCCCCCCACCAGCTCTTGGCTTCAGATTTTGGCTTGTAATAAAAAGAAGAAAAAAAGATTGAAAGGCAAATATTCAAGGGAAAAGGAGCCCCTGTGGTAGAAATGAAAGTGAACAGAAAAAGGATCTTTTATGTTTAAAACGCTGCATGCTCAAGTAGGCGGGAGAAGAACATTTCTGATTCCCATTCCAGTTCACCTCTCCCATGGCAATCGCTCTTTGCCGGGCTCTGGTGTATCCGTTACACTAACCAATGGGCTCCCTTCCGCTCTGCCATCCAAACAGAGCCCTTGTGCAGAGATAACTAAAGCGAAGTGTGCGGCCTCTTTCCTTGGGTTTCTGGCTCCTTGTGAGTGATTTCTGCAACTGGCTGAAATTAAAACAACTGTCTGCATTACATTCGCTCTGTCTGTCAAAACACGGCCTCGCTCTCAGCAGCTGGGAAGTCAGGGGCTGAAAGGAAGCAGTGTCTCTCTGAACAAAGGCCACTTTCACGCCAAATGTTGTTGATATAGTGAGAACCCAGTTCCTCTCTAAACATGAAACCAATAGGGCTGCTTTTCTTCTTGTTTCCTGGGCCCTACTTAACAGCTTTAAAAAAATTATTATATCTATAAAATTTATGTTGCGCCAGAACACTACAGAGCCGTTTCGGCCTGGAATTAGCCAGTGCAGCAATTATGGAGGCCTTTTGGGTCAAATTCAGTGGTGATGTAAACCGTGGTGGAAGGTACACGCCGTTTGTAAGAGGCAAAGCTGTGCACAACATGCACCCATTCGGGATCCCAAGGGCGTGCAAGGGACAAACTTACACATGGAGAAGGGCGATGTAGGAAAAGGAAACAATCGGAGGGTGTGATAAGGACACAGGAGGTCTGGGTTCAGTTCCTGGCTCTATCATACGCTCTGTCTGTCCAAGTCTCTTCCTCTCTGCGCCTCAGCTCCCCATCTGTAAAACGGCAATAATGATGTTCTCTCTCTCTCATCATTTGTCTGTCCAGTCAACCTAGTCTGTAAGGGGCTCGCTCTCGTTAGGTGTCTGTACAGCTACTAGCACAATGGGGCTCTGATCTCACAGGGCCAGTAACTGCAACTATAGCACAAATAGATGAGTACCCATCTCTTTCTCTCTCTCACACACATACACATACACACAGACAGACATACCCCCTCACCCCTATGCTGTCTGCCACATTCTGAAGTTCAGCCCTACTGTCAGAGGACACCACACCCGTTGTGGTTATCCAGGTACTTATAAGATCCCCATCACCACTAATAGATTAAATATGCCTATTCTGAATTTCTGTATGTTTTAGAGGCAAAAATTGCCATTTGATAGAATTTTCTTGTGACACAAAAGGAAGCCTGGTGAAAATTCAAGGCAACAGAGTGTGTACTGGCTGTGACCAAGCAGTTAAAATAAATGCTTTCTTTTCAGCCTCCCAAAGAAAGGGCAGGGAGAGAGAACGGGACTTCCAGAGCCATGAAACTGACCAGGAAACTAAGAATTGAATCTTATCCCAAAGTTGGAATCTGCCTCCCTCTCTCGTTCAGGATGCCAGGATGGAACAACGTTCCCTGCAAACATCCAAGTCTCCTGATGGCAACATGGGAGCTGCTATGAAAGGTTGTCTAGTGCTTGGTCAGCACTGGAGCAGAGGGGAACATAGGCCCATGTGTGCGAGAGAACAGTTGCCTCCATGACCAGGCTTCTGTTCCCCACACTGGGGAGTTTCTGAGTACCTGTGAAGATGGAAAGTCAGGTGGCTTCATGATTCTAAAGGTGCTAGTCTACACCAGAAGTGCTACAGCGGCACAGCTG
The DNA here is from genome assembly GCF_013100865.1 of Trachemys scripta elegans. Taxonomy (NCBI): domain Eukaryota; kingdom Metazoa; phylum Chordata; order Testudines; family Emydidae; genus Trachemys; species Trachemys scripta. The sequence continues at coordinate 116,563,512 of NC_048301.1, forward strand.
TACTGATGCAGTTGCATTGACGCAGCGCATCTGGTGAAGACACTCTATGCCGATGGGAGAGAGCTCTCCTGTCCGCCTAATAAAACCACCTCCGTGAGTGGCAGGAGCTCCGTCGGCGGGAGAAGCTCTCCCATCGACAGCGCTGTCCACACCAGCGCTTATGTCGGTGTAACTTATGTCGCTCAGCGGGGTGGCTTACTCACACCCCTGAGCGACGTCGTAAGTTATATCGACATAACTTGTACTGAAGATGAGCCCTAACCTTCTCCCCCTCTTCACCGGGGCTCTGAGCATTTGTTCTCCTGATGCTGTTTAATTTTATTCTCGGAATTCCCATCAGTCATTGACATGGCTGCTGCTGACATCACGTGGTGCTTAATTAAACCTTAATTAAATGGAATAACATGCAAGGGGGGGGGATTTTTCCTCTCTTTCTTTCTTTCTTGTTTCATTTTGCAGTGGTAAAATGGGCTCCGACTCCCCTTAAAGGGGCTAGCCAACCTAGGCCAATACTGTTTTACAGGACCTGCTCTTATGAATCTACAATAAATTTAGATTAGGTTCCTTTTCACATTCGTAAAGTGGTGTGTACTCTTACAGTGCTATAGAAATAATAAATGCCAATAGCAATAATTATTACAATAGCAATTGTACAAATAATTTATGTCATGAATTTCGCCTCTTTTTCTGCTTGTGGAACATCCGTGAGTAAATATGAATGCCGGCAAATGTATTTACTATTCAAAATTATTTGACAAATCTTTTCAAATTATGTACTAATTTTGAATAGTTCAGAGGTCAGATGGGACCATCTAGCCTGACCTGCACAACGCAAGCTATAGAAGTTCAGCTAGTCATCCCTGCATTACAACCCACAACTTGTGTCTGACTGAAGTATATCCTTCAGAAAGAGATCTCAGCAAACTCTTCCGCCTGCATTGGTTCACTATGATCACGCCAATAAGTCACCTGTTATTGTTTCTGTTCCCTAATTGGAAGAGTGCATATACACTTCTGGAGTGAATTTCCTATTTGTACTCCACCACACAGCTTTAAAATCACTCCTTGCAAACAAACGTTCAAGCCCGAAACTGATGAAATATGATGAAATATCCAAAGAGACATTCACAGAAAGAAAACACAACAGGACTGTGAACACAGATGAAGCAAAGTCATTGAAACGTTTGAGAGAATATTGGAGGAATGTTTTTTTGCAACACTTGCCCCATCATATATTTGCCCAGCTCTCACAATTATAACACATAATCCACTGTCCTTGTAATCTGAAATCCAAATACACCTCTACCTCGATATAACACGAATTAAGTGCTCCGGGGCGGGAGGGGGGCGCTGCGCACTCTGGTGGATCAAAGCAAGTTCAATATAGGTTTCACCCATAACGCGGTAAGATGTTTTGGCTCCCAAGGACAGTGTTATATCGAGGTAGAGATGTACTAAGGATTCCAATGGACTGTATGTAGAATGTCCAGAGTTTGGTGAGTAAAAGCACCGAACTCCCATTAACAGCAGGCATTATCATGTACCCCTATCTCTAGAGCTCTGCATGGATACAAAATTAGTATCTGCATCCGACCCGCAAAAAATGGTCCGCAGATACCCACAACCCCATCCACGGCTGGGGATATAAAGCGGATATCCGTGGATTTGCAGGGCTCTAACTATGTCATCACGCACGGTTCTGAAAGCTTATTTCCCTCTCAGAAGCACAGGGATTCCCTTGCTCCTTACAAAAGTCGGGTGGAAATACTTGCTTGTGTTTTAATTGTTTTCAAAATGTTCTCTGCCAGGCTAATTATCATTATGAAACCGAAGTGTTTGTGCGCATGAAATGCCGCATTAGGGAGAGCAGATAAGGAACACCATGTTTCAGCCATGTAGCTGTCTGCAGGCTGAGGGAGAAACAGCATGGATCGGAGTTGATTTAAAAAACAAAACAAAGAAACAATGTGATCAGACAGAAAAATGAAGGATTCAAATGAATGTAATTCACACTGCCATGAAAGGATAGCAACAGCCTGGCAAAAATTGAAAGAAAGCAGGAACATCAGTCATATAAAACGGACCGGCCCAGCTGGAAATAGCAATGCTTAGCAAGAGATGAAGGTTTGATTTCTGGGCCTGCTCTTGTTTCCCAAATTGGCAGGGGCTGGGAGAGAATGCCTTGAAGTTGATTAGTTTGTTTTCCCTCCATCTCGGCCAGGGATCACTGAAAGACAGAAAAGAAAGACAGAAGACATTGTCTAAAAGATAAAAATAGAGGCAGAGAAAAGGCAGGAGAGAGAGAAAGAGAGAGAGAGCACGCAAATGGGAAAATCAGAAGGAATGAAAAGGAGAGAAAGGAAAAAAGAAAGAGAAAAACACACATGAGAGCAAGTGACTGATGGAACGTAAGTATGGAAATGCCTCCTCCTCGGCGGATCACAGTGCTAGCTATTGACACTCAGTGAAAGCATCATTTTCAGAAGCATAACTGCCTGTGTCCATGGTGGTCAAATATCATTTCAACACAGAGATTGTTTTCTGACAATTGGAGCAAAGGAGCTGCACTGCTGTGCCTCCCCTAGCCTCCAAGTATGCTTATTAGCACATACACTTCCACCTGTCCCCGCATGTGGACCAATCACTCTTTGACAGAGACGGGCTGACAGGTTCGGGGGTAAAGTGGGAGCTCACACAACAAGCAGCTCTTCTCCGCAGCGAACGCAGAGAGGGGGGCAGGAATGCAGGCATCAAAAGAACGGCTTCTTCAGATTTTTATGGCCACAGGTGGCACGAGCGAGGAATGAAAGGCGTTTCTAGCTGTAACCAGACGCAGCAGAACTAATGAAGTCCAAAGCTGTTCATTTCACATAGTGGTAAAGAGGCTGATTGACTGGCACCTGTCCACAATGAGCCAGTGGAAAGAACAGAAGGAGGGAAGCAGGGAAAAGAGACAGAGCTCCCTTATATGAGCTGCATCATGTATACTGAGCAGTGCCACAGACCCAGAGAACTTAGCAGGGGGGGGGGGGGGCGGGGGGAGGGAAGGGAAGATAAGCTTGAGCACCAAAACACCAGCTGAAGTTACTGGGAGCTGTAGCTACTCAGCACCCGTGAAACTCAGGCCCAAACAGCATGAGAGTCCACGTAGCCCATCCCACCTCACCTTGAGCAAGTCACCGTATCACTGTAATATCTGATCGCCTTCCTAACATCTGTCACATGTGGTTTATTCTCTCTCACATCCTCTCCCCAAGAGCAAAATTGTGTGCGCAGAGTAATGGTTGGTTTCGGTAGCGTTTTGTTTTTTTAAATGACCACGCTGCTCTATGTGGCAGGCCCAGTGTGCCTGGCCCTGAGAGCAGAAGGTGGGGTGGTTTAGGATGGGCCTTAGTCCCTGGCGGAGTTTGTTCCGCGGTCTCGGACAGGTTGTCTCCTGCGCTGATGAGCTTTACCCTGACAGTGGAAATTTCTGTTGTGCCTGAGGAGTGGAGCTGTTGACGATAGGCCTCACCTCAGAGAGTTATGCTCTTTTAGCGATGGTCTTCGACAGAAACAGGCTTACATTTTTAGAAATGGAGACTAATTCTGGGTGCCTTGAGACCACTTGGGCTGATTTTGGGGTCTTTTTCTTATACAGGCTCCTATTACCCCCCACCCCCGTCCCGATTTTTCACGTTTGCTGTCTGGTCACCCTAACGCCAACTGACTTGAAAACGAGGCCTGAGGTGTCTGAAGCTGGGCGCCCCAATAAAATGAAGGCACCTAGAATTGGCCGCCAGTTTTCCAAATTTAGAACCTGATCCTACAACTGTAGACCATGATGCCTCAACTTCTTGCACAAAGGTGGGTTGCTGAGCCCCACGCAGAAGTCTGCTGACTCCAGTGAGGCTGTGTGAGGGAGATAGTTCAACTCCCACTACAGGACTTAGCCACCGGCTTTAGTTTCTCCATCAGTCATTTCCCTCCTGTTGATAAAACGGGGTTAATACCCACCCCACATGGGTGCGGGGAGGATGGATCAGTGTGTGCAAGTGCTACAAACATTAAGCACCACACCACAATCAGATGTATTAAGGACAATAGCTAAGAAGCCAACGCTCACCTGGCGTTTTTTCTCTCCTGTTCCAACGGGAGTCTCAGTACAACAGCGCGCCCTACCCTCCCTTTACTGCTTGTGCTCCTTTATTTGACACAGCAGCTTTGGCGTTGAGTTTTTTACTTCCCTAATTATGAACCTCGTTCCCGGTAATTAAATGATAAAAGACTCATTACTGCTTTCCTTGACTGTCTGACCTGTAACAAAATAAAAAACTTAAAAATGGAGACTTTCCAAATCCTCTTAAACACCCCTCCCCCGTTCCACAAGAACCTTAAAAATAAATAAAACAGTCTGGCTCCAATAAATAAATAAATAAATAAATAAATAAAGTAGAAGTTTCCACATTTTATGACTGCTACCAACACAAGCAGCTGACCTCTCTGACTAGGAGCCAGCCCATGGGGCATCCCATAAGTATGGCGTATTGCCTGGAGACCCATTGCGGGTAGTGAAGTTCAAACAGAAAATCTATTTTTAATGACTTTGGGGAGTGCTGTGGAGATGCTGAGTAATTCAATGTAATTAAAGCTATCTATCATTGAGTGAGTAGGAGCCGAAAGTTGATGAACTTTTCAATGAGATTTTTTCCCCCCTTCATTCATAAAATCATAGCCATGGCTCCAGCAGGAATCATAAAACAAAACAAAAAAAAAAAAAAATGGGAAGAACTCTCACCAGGTCCAGCTGTTCATGCTTCAGGGTGCCAGCATGGGATGAAGCTGGGGGAAAATAAAGAACAAACCAAACTTTCCCCCAGTATTTGTGAAAAGTTTGACAAACTTTTTCTTTGATGCTTCTGCTGCTGTCTCCTTTTCCCCAGCCCTGCTCAAATATTGAGGATCTCTGAGATATATTTTTCGAAGACCAAGCAAAAAACTTGGTCACCAGATCGGGCTGAGAAGTACATTGTGTTCCTCATTTTAAAGATGGGCCAGAACTAAAACCTTGGGTCCCATGAGCCTTAAACTTTGGGAGAATTCAGATCCAGAGTTGAATTTTGTGGATCAGGCCCAAATAATGCTGATTTTTAATGCAGAACCCCCGCCCCCCATGTAAAACTGACAACAATCACACAAACTTCAAGGAAGGAAGGAAGGAAGAAGCTACTTAGTGTGGTATATAGGGCAATAACTAGGACAAATGAGAGGCAAGTGAAAAGGGAATATTTAGACAGGATAGCGGGAGAAATGTCCCTACAGTGTGGTCTGTTACACTGTGGATTAGACTCCCACGGTAAGCGCTAGGAAAATCAGCACCTGGGCCATTTTAAAATGAGACTGGACAAAGCACTCACAAACACACTGCAGGAAACAATCTTTCTTGGGGATGTGATTTAATAAGTCTCCTTCCGTCCCTCACATCCCTCGTTGTGAATATCAGCATATTGCTTCTAGAGAGCAAACAGAAGTTTAATTGTATCTTAATGTTCAGGAAAGCGAGGGGCCCATCAGCAATGGGCAGAGCTAGTCAAAGGGAGAGCAGATTCTCTTCTAAATGCCCCACTGCACCTTGTTTTGACTTGGAGCACAGCCAGCTATTCCAGTAGTGGGCGCTCTTGTGGGGTTGACAAGAGCGCCCCCAGACCAAACCTGCAGCACCCAGGGTGTTTTAGACCTCTCCATTTGTAGTACTGAACTAGGGTCTTGAGAGCACTCCTTACAATTCTCTCACTTTCACACCCATCCTGCCTGGTTTGCAGCTATGTATCCTGCCTGGTTTGCAGCCCAGTGGGGAGGATCTGGAAAGCAGGAGAAGATTTCAGAACCAGGAACAAAACTACCACAAAATTAACCCTTTGTTTGGTGAACTCCAGGGAAAAGCATTACGGATGGAGAAGAGAATTGAACTGACTCAAGCCCCAGTGGAAAAATCCAGAGGGCAAAGCGGAAAGGTGACTCTCACACAGAGAGGTCTGTTTGTCCAAAGGGTGACTGTCAAAGTATGCACAAAGCCACACAAGCACCTGCTGCAGGATGCTTATTCAAAATCATCTAAAAGGCAAGAACTGATTGTTTGCTCCGGTGCTTCATGAAAAGATTCTAAATCCGCCACTACTTTCCTGAAAGGAAAGCCAGGGAGACCACACAAAGTCACTGCAAGGAACCATCTGTGCCTCGTCCTGGCTCCTGAGCATGTGTGCCAACGTCCGCAGGAACTACACAGCTATTTTTAATGCATCCTTTACATAATGGATGAGAGGCAAAGCGAGCTCTCCAATGGATGAGCCCTTGTGAAGGAACCTGCTCTCTATGACATGCCAAGCCTTCTGGACGGCTCTTCCACCAGCAGCTCTGGTGCTTTGTTACTTTGGAACAGACAAGCGCAACAAGAGCTTGGCACAGCTGCCAAACCCTGCCAAAGGTGCAGCATTTCAGAGCCAGAATCAGCGCTCAGGCAGCCTATTCTTAAAGGCTCCACTAGTTGAAGAGCGCATGAGCTAAAACTCATAGTAATGCCTGGATATTTTAAACCCACTACGTGCTTCTGTACAACCCCTTTCCTAAGGCTAGGGTTCCCATCTTGGAAGGGCAAGCCTTTTAGCTTCAGTAGACAATTAGTATGTGGTAAGAGAGTCCCATCCAGGAGGCCATCCAAATACCCCTCCCTTTTCAAAGCTGCTTTTGCAAGGCAAACATCTACCCATCCAGCCTCTTATGCTGTCCCCATCTGAATAACAGACAAATAATACTCAAAACCATACAGATGTGTGCACAAAACAGCGAACTGCACATGCCAACACGTACAACCATGTGAAAAACATTTACTTGTGAGTACAAACATGAGTGCATGTGCAAACTACACATTTGTGTCCACAAGTAGGTATTTTTCACATGTAACTGCCTATCAGCCCTCGTGGTTGGCTGCTTTTGCACTTTGACAACATGTTTTGTTGAGGCAGTCACACGGTCACATGTGCGCACTCACTTTCCCCATGCGTATTAGGCAGCAGCGTTTGAGAACGTACAGTTCTAAGGCACCAGCACCGCAGTGTGTTTCACTGTAACTGATAGAAGTGCATGTGCCCAGGAAGGGGACAGATGAGGCGGGGGCTGCACTGACAGATAAGAGAAAGCAGCCATTAGAAAATAAAACCCTTTCTCCCCGACTCCTCCCCAGCTTAGCAGAGAAAAATGTTACCCAAACAATCTGAAAGGTTGTCAGAAATTGAATCAGCAGCTGCAATTTTTGGAGGGGAAGCTAGGAGGTGGGAGCGGAGGCCATATTTACAGACGTTTCCATGACTACAAAGAGATTATTCAATTACAGCGTTAGCAGGAGAGTGCAGAAGGAGTGTCCCTAAAACTCTGGTCCATGCAATCTTTCTGATGAGTCTCTGGGCTTGTCCAATAGTGCTCAACAAGCTGGGTTATAAACTATACAGTGCACTAGCCTTGCCACTGCACACTAGAAGTTCTGGAGTGCGCTTTGACCTACTGTGGTTTGAAACAGGAACAGATCAAAGTGCACTCCAGAACTTCCAGTGCCCGGCAGGAGGGTCCACATGACCCGTTAGTGCATGGCAGGCTAGATTTACACCTCAGCTTGCTGTGCATTAAAAGCTTGTCTAGCCAAGCCCATAGTCTCTTTGGGTCTGTCTACACTGCAAGTAAAAACCTGTGGACAGCCCACCCCAGCTGTCTTGGGCTAAGGGGCCATTTGATTGCAGGGTAGACATTTGGGGGTCGCCTGGGCTCTAGGACCCTGCAAGGTAGGAGGGTCCCAGAGTTCAGGCGGGCAAGCCCGAATGCCTACACTGGAATTAAACAGCCCCTTAGCCTGAGTCAGCTGGCACGGGCCAGCTGAGGGTTTTTAACTGCAGTGTAGACAAACCTTTTCTGGCCAGAGGAACTATATTACCACCTTTCCAGGAAGAGCTGTATTTAAGTACCCTTGCCTTGCCAGCATAGCTTCCGCAGCTCGTAGAGGCAAAACTTCTCCGTGCGTATCTGTCTCTCTCCTATGGATACTGCACCTTGGTCTCCCAGATGCAATAAAATACCTTATTGCTGCCCTTAACATAGCCCTGCCAGACTCCCAGGAGAGGGCCTGAAAAACAGAATGGAGCATCTCTTGGGAAAGCAAGGGAGAGAGACAGAATAATACAGATCCCAAAACACGCCTTGAAATCTGGCTTTCAACCCTACTACTCTCAAACCAAAGGTTCTCCCATCAAACCAAGGCCCCAGCTGGCAGGGCTCAGGTTTGGGGTGGACCCTGTCATGGCAGACAGAGCACAAATAGCTTCCTGTGGTTTACCACAACTCAAGTTAATCATTAGATCCGTGTGAGGTGTCAGAGCAAGATGTGCCAGAATAACAAGATAGTACGGGAAGCTCTTTTTCCCATTCCCAGGGGAAATATATGCTCATGTAAACCTAGAGGAGGAAAAATTAGTTTTCATATGAAATAAGAGCTGCTCACAATCATTCACCCAACACTCCATCTATTCAACCTGCCAGCTCCTCCACTGCCCCGGGCAAGCAGTCTTGAGGCTCACAGGCTTCAGAGGGCAGGATGTGGTACAGACAAAGGGTACCACCTGCGTTGCATTGCCACGAATTCCCTGCCTCCCACTGTTCCGGGTGGGCTGTGAATGTGCCATTAGTCACTGCAGCGAAAGTGCTGCCGTAGTGTATCTGACCATTGGGCCCATCTAATCTGGAGTCCTGCCTCTTGCCATACTGCCTTGGGCCCATTAGATCTAGTCCCGCAACCCCGCTCAGGCTGTAGCTAAGCACCATGGGAGCCCTTTCCTGGTTTCAGTTATACACACAACACACGTCCTACAGAGAACAGGAAAACTTCCTTCCCACCCCCAACATACAGATCTTCTCTTTGCAACAACACTATCAATGTGAAAACGTCAAACGCAGTATTTTGAACATTTCAGACGGTGCACAGTCAGTCATTCTCAGGGCCACCAGCGGACAAAGGTTAGCCCACTGCAAGCCAGCATGAGTGTGTGTGTGATGATCACTGATAGAAAATGGGCTGGTGGCATCAGTGCATCCCTCAGTGCTGTACACAGAAGTCTGGAGCTGGAAAGCTGATCCTCGGTAGAACAGAACAACCATGCATCACATCCATGTGGCAGCTGGTACTCAGAAGCCTGAAGCCAGGCAGTGGAAGTTCATAGATGTGACACACATGACGTTAGGATGCATCTTTTTGTATTCGATTAAAAAATAATCAAAGTATTTTCACCAATTAATTTCCACACATTTCTGGAGTCAGTGAACGCGGAAAAAAAATAACATTTATCATAATTATGACAAGTCTGACCACAGATTGTGTGCACTACATACATATATAGCCTCTATAAACACCACCCCCAACATCACTACGGCTGCTTAACTCGACTGTTGAAATCTCCCTTACAGTACACTGGGTTTGCCAGAGACACTGCCATGTAAGTACTCCTATGTGCCTCCCCCCCAATAAAGACCAGTGCTGGGCTGACTCTTGTGTCATTACACCAGCAGTGAATCTGGTCCAGTGACCAAATTTATTGGACCAAATAAAGTATATTTATTGACAAAGAAAGAAAGAGGGAGAGACATGCAGAGAAGCTAATAACTAGGAATGAGATGCTAAAACTGGGATCTCAGCAACAATGACAAAATCGTGTCAAAGTAAATCTACATCTATTCTCATCTTGAAAACTACCAGCCCTTGTGACCACATGAACCAGACCTTTCTCCTTGTATTCTAGACTTTTCTCCCCAAATCACAGGTGCTGCATCCCTTCTTTAGGAGAAGGCAGCATGACACAACCCAGCACTTCTAGAAGAATCTGGCAACTAGGTGTAATTTTTTTAAACGGAGACAGCTGATTACAGATTCCCAAACTCCTGCATAACAACTTCCCTCCTGTGTTCGGCTTATAATGTAGCAAGTTACAATACCCCCCAACGGGAAAAAATAAAAACAGACCAGACCACACCACAAACAATTCCAGTGCTAAGAATAAGCACTTTGGCTTTTAATTCTGAAATTGTGTTTGTTGTGTGTGTTTATTTTTCACAATGCCCTAAAATTACTGTCCTCGACTGCAAAACACCCCCAAAACAAAACAAAAATGCAAAGGGGCGATTTGCCTGTGCGCGGTTCTGTGGATAGAGTGTCATGCTCATTTGATCAGTGATTAGTACTGCAGTTATATATCTCAAATCTTGGATAAATGGACCTCCACGGTGGCCCCAGACACTACACTGGGCACAATCGGGGGGGAGGGGGTGGGGAAGAGAACGTATCTTAGTTGGTGCCCAAGATGGTGTTTCAATTGAGTTACTCTCCATTTACATTAAATGAAGGCGAGAGGCGAATCAGGACGATGGAGGGAAAATAAATGTGGATGCCTATGATGCTACCTTTACAAAGTCACTTTTCTGACTATGCCCCCAATCCTGTAGTGAGCTCCGTCTGAGTCGAATCCTTCCCCTGTGCAGAGTTTTTTTTCAGGACTACAGCCAAAGGCTATCCTTCTCGTTCATTTCCTAATACACTAAATGCCTTCAATCCTGTTGATGCAAATGTGAATTCAGGGTGCTTGGCACCTTGCAATATTGGGCCCTTAAGGGAATAGTATTTTAAGGGAATAGGCACAAGGCTGTGTTCCACAACTGGTGGAAGGGCAGGGTTAAGGCAGATGGCCTGGAAATGGAATGGGGAGGTCCTTTCTTCACTCTCCTCCCCCCTGAAATGGCTGGATATCAAATATGACAGCATCCCTCAGATTGCATTATTGCTGTTATTTGAAGTGGCTTTCCTATAACATTGCAACAACTGGCAAGTTGCACAGCAAGACCACACACTCTGACGTGGCCCCTCAGACAATAAGACTCCTCCGTTGTGTGACACTGATTAGTCCCAAGCCTCAGAGGGACTAATTAATAAAGATAAAAGGGGAACAGCTTTTCAAAATTTCCAGACTCAAGTGGCGATCAATCCAACATAGTAAACTTTGATCTCAGATCAGTTCATGGCCTTTTTCATTTGCTGCTCTGACTTGCTGCCATGTACCTAAAACACATACCCAATGGCCATGTAAAAGTTTTAACAGGATCTTAGAAAATTAATTACGGTGAACAATTATCATGTGTCTCTCTCTCTCGCTCTCTCTCTTTTTGTGTGCAAGTGGCAAAAATAGGATTTTAAATAATTTTTGGAGTTGTAAGTGATGTAATTAGGTGTTCAGTGAACACTTACAATGGAGTGCTTATTAAAATTACTGTTTTAATCAGAACGTTGCTGGAGAATCATTAAGAGCACAACGGTTTGATTCCCTGGAACTCTAATTAGACCTGGACTTCTTGCTACCCGGGGGAGCCACCTGAATTGAATCCATCTCAGCCTTCTGCTCAGCACTACAGGTGATACACTCTCATTTCCATGCCTGTTGGGAGGAAGCTTCGGTGCTGTTATGCAGTGACCTCGCCAAAGCTTCCTTAATGTATTGCAGGCAGAGGAAGTGGAGATCTGTGCCGGAGAAAGTGCTTAGGTTGCTGAACAGGAGTCTGAAAAACAAGGGAGTGGGAAAGAACTGCCCTGAAATACAAAAGATCCCATCCTGCTTCCCCCAGGAGTGATTCAGAATCAAAGCTCCATCTAAAGTCTTTGCTTTAGTCTGCAGCGCGGTTTCTTTGGTCGGATTGCAAAGTTCACCTCCAGGAAAATGCATCTGGGGTTCTGTTGTCTCCTTCTGCGACCAGAGAGAGTCTCAGGCTGCTTTGAAGCATCTTCTTGAATTCTTCTTTGCAATGCTTTGTATGGCTATAGGCAGGGAAAGTCTAGGTTTTTCTTAATTCTGTCTTCTAGCACTCCTGGCTTGGTGCCACTAGTGGCCACATTCTTTCTTGCACGGAATTTGGTGCACCCAAAAAGGAGCACGCCTCCATTTATCCTCAGAACACGTATTGCATGACACACAGCAAAGCACTCCCCCCTCTCCTTGCCCTGCCCACATGCCTGTGGCCTGAAGGTTCATTTCTAGGGCCTTGTCTCCAATGGCATTTTAGCTATCCATGTAGCAGCACTGGCAGAAACCCCTAGCGCAGACAGGGCCGGCTCCAGGGTTTTGGCTGCCCCAAGCAGCCAAAAAAAAAAAAAAAACCCGCCCGCGATCGCGATCTGCGGTGGCAATTCGGCGGGAGGTCCTTTGCTCCAAGTGGGAGTGAGGGACCGTCCGCCGAATTGCCGCCGAATAGCTGGACGTGCCGCTCCTCTCTGGAGTGGCCGCCCCAAGCACCTGCTTGCCAGGCTGGTGCCTGGAGCCGGCCCTGAGTGCAGACAGCTTACAGCAGTGCAGCTTACCCCAGCTTGAAAGTAGGGTAAATCACGACTATCCCAAGAGTTTGTCCTGCCTGGTACAGCTGCTCTGGCACCTCAGTTCGCTGAGTAGACATCCTAGCCATGAGAACAGAGTCCAGTTTCCAGGCCTCATTCATTAATAGCTTATGAGTTTCAGAGCTGCTGAGAGCACACAGCTCCCATTGGCCTCAGTTGGAGCTGCTGCTCAGCACGTCCGAATATACAAACCCGGTATTTATCTAGGAGAGGAAGGCTGGCCCAATGGTTAGGGTACTAGCCTAGTGCTTAGGAATCTGCTCTTCCACAGATTTGCTGGGTGATCTTGGGCAAGTCACTTAGTCTCTCTCTGCCTCGATTCCCCATCTGCAAATTGGGAGAACAGCATTGCCCTACCTTATAGGGGCGTTGTGAGGACAAACACATTCAAAGATTAGCGAGGCAAGGAGGCTGAGGGAATATCTTTTATTGGACCAACCTCTGTTGGTGAGAGAGACAAGCTTCCAAGCTACACTGAGCTCTTCTTCATTCAAAGATTGGCAGGTGCTCAAATACTACTATGATGGAGGCCATATAAGTATCCATGAAAGATCGATCGAGCCCATTGGGAATTATCCCCTAGAGCGCTTTATAAACAACGGAGAAATTTTTCAGAATAGGGGATCTGATTCTCATCGACATGAAGACCCCTCTGTACTGCTCCGGCAGTGCAAAAGTATTCCCATTTTACGCTGCCAGGGAGGTGTTAAGAGGCCTTAGTGCCAATGAGAATTGGGCACTGGGTGTCTAGAATTAGGCATTTAAATTCATACTGAAACACCTAAATCCAAGGACTTGCCTTCACGATGCATTAGTACCAGAAAAGTGTGAATTCTAGCTTGCAGCAACGTGTCATGCACTAACGGGCCTGCGTGGACCCTGCCGGTTTACATTGAAAGTTCCCTAGTGCTTGTTAAAGTAGTACTGTTTGAAAATGGGACCATGTCAATGCGCACTAGAGAATTTTCACTGTGTGCCAGCAGGGTGCACATTGGCCCGTTAGTGAGTGACACACTAGTTCGGACTACAATTCACACCCCACTAGTGCCAGCTAACACACTGTGTAGACAAGCCCTAACTGGCCTGATTTTTAGTTATTCTGAGCACCTGTGGCTCCCGTTGGCTTAATCCATCCATTTCCCCTCTATGATTGCACAGCTGCACAGAATCACTCTTCCTATAAACCACAGGCTAGACAGCACCAGTATCTTCCCCCAGCTCGCCTAAATCTCCTGAGGTCCAGTTAAGGTGTTAAAAAGGATTGGGGCAGGCTACGATTAAATAGTGTAGTTTAAAATGACAGACTTCTAAAATGGGATTACAGTCTTAATGAAAACTGTAATGAATGAAGGAGGCATCCAAACATTACCCATAAATATCAGACAAATAGACTAGATCCCTGGATACTGCATCTACAAACCACATAAAATGACTTCAGTTACTCTACATCGATAAATAAGAAAGCTATATTTAATGTTAAAACAGATTCCCCCCCTGCTTCTTTTTGAAGCTGGGTTTCTTGATTTGGATGCTGCCACCCAGGGGGAAATAGTTCATTCAGAAGCTGAAACACGCATCAGGGCTTCAAACCCCCCACCAAAAAACAACCAGCGTTAAAAATCAATCATCTATGCCAAGACACATTATTACAGCAGTCTAGTCGCACAAGCTGTGATTATTGTTATCAATACCCTCAGTTCAGCCTTTCCGTTTCTGCGCGATAGCCCCACTTGCACTGCCAAGTCACTTCAAATCTGACATGCACAACATCCCCGTGAGCCCCTCCGGAGCTCACACTCCCTCCATATGCTGATTGTTAAAACTGCCCCGACTCTTCCAATTGCCTGTTGCGTGTGGGGACGGTGCAACCAACCCTGATGAGTAGGAGGCTGGACAAATAATCTCCTGGGTACGCTGATATTACATTATTGATGGTGAGGGTGGGGTGGGTAATGCAATATTGACACAGCCAGACATGCCAAGGGGAGGAAGCTGAACCTGCATAGTGACACAGCACCAAACTCTTGTGGGTTTTAGCCAGCCATCTGGTCAGCTGGATCTCATGAGAGCCCCAGAGGGCACAATTATTCATGGCAGCTCCACCTCCTCCTTGGAAATGCTGCAAAGAGTGCTTTCCAGCTCTGCTGCCTTGGGGCTAGGGTCTTTGTGGCCGTGGTAGCCCTGATGCTGAATGGAAGACACTGCTATGTGGTTAGGTTAACTCCAGCCCTCAGGGCCACTAGTCGGTAGGCGAAACTGGGCTACCTCTCTGATACAGTAGAAGCGTGTGATCTTTTAAACGCTGTATCAGGCACATGTGGTTATAACATCATTAATCCTTTGCCCTCCCCTATCACCCTGGAATCTGAAATTGCCTTACAAACAATGAAAAGCCCTCTGTGGGCTAGGTAAGTATTAGCCTCCTTATTTTGCAGATGGAGAAACTGAGGAAGGGAAGGGTGAACAGACTTGCTCAAGGGTGCAAAGTGAGTTGGTGGCACAGCTGGGAAAGGAACTCAAGTCCTGAGTCCCAGAACTGTGCTCTAGCCATTAGAGACAAGGTCTATTATATGGTCCCAAACCGATCTTTAGTAATCCAACTCATTTTCCTCAGCCAGGATGCATCCCACTGGGGAAATGAACAAGAACTGGTTGAACAGAACTCCTGGTAGCTTGATTTTAAATACAATGAAGTACCAAGGATTCATTAAGTGCTGATGGGGGAGGGGAAGGGAATGTATGTACTTTATAAATATAAATTAACTTCCCAGACAGGCAACAAGCCCAGTCCTTGTGCTTTCCCATCCGGAAACAATTGTTAAAGCAGACAAGTGAAAAGGGAAGAAGCCTGGGTGCACAGTTATTCCTGCAGCGCAGGGGACAGGTGACCTTTCCAATGCTGTACTACTTGTATAAATCTTATATAATGAAATAAAAAAAATAATTAATAAATAAAGGTTAAATCACTTCCCACCGCAGATTTATACCAAGAACGACGTCTGTGCAGACAATGGGCCACTTTACACAACAGGCTTTTAACTTTCCTTTCCTAAATATGATGCTGACTCTTAACTGGCCAACCACCAGATGAGGGATAGGAGCCCTTGAAACCAGGGCAACTTGCCAAAGTGAAGGCAGGAGAAGTAGTGCTCGCCTGCGGTTTATGTTAAACACACAATTAAGGTTTTCAATGGGTCTGACCATTTCACAAGTCACAACACGGTGGTTTTAGCCGTCAGACCTTCTCCCGAAAACACTCCCAACCTCCCGGGACTTGACTTCAATTCTTGATCCCACCAGCAAATCAGCACTTGAAACACACTCTCTTCCTCTTCTCTTGCACACTGCAAAGCAAATATTGGTGCTTGAGGTTTGGAAGTGCCTCTGGGAACCAGAGGAAAGGACAGACAAGGGCCTCCCACTGGCCTAAATAAAAGTACAAAGAGCAGCCAGAGCCATGGAAGGGCTGGTCACGGAATTCAGCTGCAGGCCCACAGTTAGGTTAGGGGAACCTTACCTGCCCTTCCTCAAGCGCTGTCGCCACATAGGAGAGCCAGAATCAGAGCAATTCTGGGGCTATGGCAAAACCTGGAGGAGACCCAGTGTCTCAGAGGGCTCTTGTGGCTGGCAACAGGGGAGAGTTAGAAGCTGAGTTTTGCTGAATTCGCAGTGCCTCCTGCTAGCCGTCACCAAGCTCCTTCGGTACAGATTGCAGAGACCCAGCAGGCCATGGTCAGGATGAAAGCAAGATGATCTTTCTTCCTGTCAGGGGCGGCTCCAGGCACCAGCGCACCAAGCGCGTGCCTGGGGCGGCAAGCCACGGGGAGCGGACTGCCGTTCGCCGTGAGGGCGGCAGTCAGGCTACCTTCAGTGGCATGCCTGCGGGAGGTCCGCCAGTCCCGTGGATTTGGTGGCAATTCGGCGGCGGGTACGCCGAAGCCACGGGACTGGCGGACCTCCCACAGGCATGCCGCTGAAAGCAGCCTGACTACCGTGCTTGGGGCGGAAAAATACATAGAGCTGCCCCTGCTTCCTGTGTACACAGACTCTTACCTCCTTGCTTGATGCCTTCTAGGGGCTGCTCTACACAATCACACCGCACAATATCCCACTTTCTGAGAAAGGGAGAGTGATAAAACCTTCATCCAAACTTCACATTAACCACCACCTCGCAGGAATGAAACAGCAACACAAAAGAAGAACAAACAGCTTTAGGAAGGACAGGGTGCACTGCCTGAACCTTCAGCTTGTATGACATAGATTTATTCTGTCCTTTTAAGACATTCAGCTCCTAACCCTCTGACTTGCTTGAATTCTCAGCATTTTAGTCGGTTATAGCCCATGAAAGCTTATGCCCAAATAAATATGTTAGTCTTTAAGGTGCCACAAGGACTCCTCATTGTTTTTGCTGTCAGCGTTTTATGTAATCCTCTAGGAATGAAGAAGGCTGACTTTCTCTGGCTGCATATCTCTTTTCCACAAGAGGATCTGGAGGACATACCAGCAGTTCTATGTGGAGAGCTAGGGTGTTGTTCACAGATGCAATCTTAGGTTAGGGCAAAATTAGGGCATATTGGAGGTCCATCTGGTGACACAATGACACCGGTTCCAATGGATGATTCCTGCTGACACCCTAACCAAGTAGGGATTAAGGTGTCCTGGGATATCCCTACATTGTCTACTTTTCTTGACACACTTTTTCACCCAAACGTGATCTCCTGGATTCAGTATTCTCAAGGATCTTTGTGTCACCAAAGTCCTTCTTCTGGCAGTTTTATATTCAATCCCATCCTGACACCCTGTAGAGATTGCAGAGACCCAGAACCACATGGCTGGGATGAATGCAAGACTGTCTGTTTCCTGTTTACCCAGACTCTCCCCTCCTGGCTGTATGCCCCCTAGAGCCTTCCCTAGACATTCACTAACACCACACCTTTGACTTCAGCCACGTCGCCATCTTGACATGAAACCAAAATGGTGGCCCTTTGGGTGAGAAGACAGAGCCATAGGAAGGGTCTGTGTCACTGCCACGCTGAGGAGCATCTACATGCATGTCAGTATGTTCCAGCAGCAGTAGCACTGAAAGGGACCACCCTTCCTGACCTCCAGACTGAAGGAAAGATGCCATAGCTAGAGAGAGTTAGTGGGACATGGGCAAGGGAAGAAATAGACGCTCCAAGATAAACCGGTGAGGGATAGAACTAGGAATGAGCAAACTGATTCAAGCTGAATCAGAATCAAGAAGATTCAGTTTCCAACCAGATTGGAAACAGGAAAGAGGAGGACTCTCATGAAAGAGCCTGTTCCAGAGTGATTACCAGGCCATATTTGCAGCCTCAAGCTATTGAGTTAGTTCAGGTCAGAGTGATGGGCTTGAGCTGGAAAGTTTGGGCATAGAACCAAACTTTCCCAAATCTCCATGCAATTGGAGAGGTCCCAGAACCAGTGTCTCAGTTTAGGACCTCTTAGAGACACAGAGTTGGCTCTGGTGTTCTGGTCTGAACCTCTCTCTAACTTGGAGAGTCATCCGAGCTGAATCTCTGGATCGTTTGAGCTCACTCAATGTGAGGAAAAGGTGGAAAGAGCTGGTGCACCTTTTCTAGGGGAAGTCAAGAGGAGATACAGTAAAGACCAGGGAAAGCAGAGGATGCAGGGCCATGGTAAGGGAATGGTGAGGGGAGAGGTTGGGCCCAAATGACTCCCTCAGTTTGGGGGAAACAAGCACATAGAATCTGAACAGTAATTATTGTATAACAACCTATCCTGCACACCCCAACTCAGAGCCCTTTCCTCTTCACGATTGCTGCATTTCCCCTATGAATAGCAAGAGGACTGACAACGGAGGCAGAGCAGCATGTGTCTAATGGATGAGGTAGATGAGAGTGGAGCTTTGCTTTCCCTCAGCTGCCCTCCCGGTGAAAGCCTGAATGAGAGCAGCTGTTGCAGGCAAGGTTCTCTGCAGGACAGCTTGCAAGGGATGGGGTTAATAGGCCTGCCCCATGTGTGACCTCTCCTTCCTCTCTCTGAGAACCCCTAATTACCAGGCAACAGGAAAAGGGACAACCTGCAGAGCAGGCCCACCTGACCATCCCAGCTCCACCCCCAACAATCGATCCATCCATCGCAACCTGTGGTGTCGAAGGAAGGAATTTTCCCTCCGCTGGAGCATCAGGAGTCCAAGAGACCCAGCTTCTCCCATCCCACCCACATGCTGAGCAAACTAAATAAGGCAAAGCAAGCTCTGGAAAAAAGGGACGCACCAGCAGGCACCCTCCTCCAAAACACGGAGTAGCTAGGGAGAGCCATAAATAAATAACGAAAGAAGGCCTGCACAGCTAAGATGGCGTGGGGTAAGCAGACAGATTACTCTATTTCTGATACACCGACAGCCTGACAATTGGCAAATGAACCTCCACGGTTATCTGTTTCCCCTCTTTATTCTTCTCTCATAAAACTGGCAGGAACAGGGATAGGAAAGAGACGCAGGCAGCAGCCGAGTTGAGTATGAAAAATGAGCAGCATATGCATCAGAGGCAGCCAGAGCAGGGAGCTCGCTATGGAGCCAGGGACCTCGGCAGCATTCTTCACACTCCCCTGGTATCTTCAGGAATTCTCTTCAGGTGGGTTATTTTCTGCAGCTGAATTATTAACTCCCTGCATGCCTTACTGCAGTGTGCGCTGTGGGAGGCCAGTATAATTAAGGAAGAAATTGAAGCTATAATGCCACCCATGACTGAAGGGGTTTGTGGGGGGGGTCTATTATTATCTGTATTACACATGCACCTAGAGACCTTAACAGAACAGTGCCCAGTTGTGCTGTGCACTGTACACCCACGCACATAAGACACCATCACTCCCCCATGGCGCTTACAGACTAAACAGACAAAACATTAATTATTCCTATTTCACAGGTGAGGAACTGAGGCAGATGGAGATTACGTAACTTGTCCAAGACCGCACAGTGGAGTCTGAGTCAGAGCTGGGACTTGAACATAGTTCTCCAGGGCCTTAACCACAAGATCTTCCATTCTTCATTACTATTTTTTCATGCCATTAGCACAGATTTTGAGCCATCTCTGAGGTACGGCTGAGACCCACCTCTCCCTCCCCTCACCAAGTCCCAGGGGTGCTTGCCACAGTTAGCAAACACCAAGACAAAAATGCCACATTTTGTCTAAATCCATTGTTCAGATGAAAAGCCAGAATTGCTGAGGAGGAAATGCCCTGCCACCCACGCTGAAAGGGATCCCACATGGCTAACTGGCAGTGGGCAGAGCACGGCAGGGAACCTTGCATCTGCCTCTCCAGAATAGACCGGCAGGCTGTGCTCTGCAACAATGTGGGCTTTGTTTTCTGGTCTGGCACTTCCCATGGTGTCAATGACACTGAAAAGGTTTGATTAGCTCCTTCTGTCTGTTTCCTTGGCACACACCAATATAATTTAAATAACCCAACCTCAGCACTGTCCCTCCGTACCTTGTTTGTTACTGCCATAATTATTCAATGGCTGCTCTTCCCGGATGACGGTACTAGTAGAAATCAACAGCTTCCAAATCCTGTTGACCTCTGCTCCTACTTGGCCTGCAGCTGCAGCACCTCCACCTCACAAGCTCATCTCACATCTCTCAAGCTGAGCTCATCTCACAAGCTGAGCAGGCCTGAGACCTGTCAGAACTCCCCATGGGGAACCGGTGCTAGGAAAAACTATGGCAATCAGTGCACTGAAGTGCTGTGTTAGATGCCACTTGTCCCTCTGAGTCCGTATAGAAGCAATGCTACAGGATGGTGCTGAAGCGTGTTGTGCTTCTGAAAGTGCTGCTCTCGGGTGAATTGCAAAACTGAGGTCCTGAGCATATTGTAGATTTTAGAGCTAGAAGGGACTTATGTTCATCTTGTCTGACCTCCTGCATAACACAGGCCAGAGTATTCCACCCAGTGATTCCTTTTGGCCATTACAGCTCCTAGGAGACTGTGTTAGCCCATGTCTTCTGGATCAGTTCTAATGCGGAGACTGGCTACACCTCTACCCTGATATAACGCTGTCCTCGGGAGCCAAAAAATCTTACCGCGTTATAGGTGAAACCGCGTTATATCGAACTTGCTTTGATCCGCTGGAGTGCTCAGCCCTGCCCCCCCGAGCACTGCTTTACCACGTAATATCCAAATTCGTGTTATATCGGGTTGTGTTATATTGGGATAGAGGTGTATCTAAATTCCCCTTGCAGATACTTCTTGTCCGAAATGGTCAGGCTGTGCTCTCGTGCGTCATTAAACAACTACTGTGTTCAAATCTAGAGATGGCTGTATTTCCGAAGTGGTGAAATGATCCTTGTCTCTAGCGTCTGTAAACTGTTTCAAGGTTCTTCAGGATAAGTGTGACAGAAATGCAGGAAGAAATTTACAAAACTGCCCAGTGGATCTGGATGCACAACTGTATTTAATTTCAATGGCAATTGTTCATTGAAATCTTTGAGGCAGCTTTTTAGATCTCAGCTGCATACTAGTAATGTGTTCCTAGTCTGACCATTGACCACTAGTCATTTGATGCGGGAAGACTATTGTAGTTCAGATACCCTTGGTAGTATTGTTTTCTAACGAGCTCATATTGTCCTTGCTAGTCAATCTTCTGCCCCTGTCTGTCATTCTACCCATTTGTATATCAGCCCATCAAGCTGTCAAAAGTAATTTAGGAACCTGACCACCAATGTGAAAAATGAACCCTCCTAAGATATCTAAAGCCTTGTAATTCTGACACAAAATGAACCATAAGCCTTTCCCCCCAATGGCGAAAACCATAGCCTGGTGGCAGTCATCGCACACAGGAACCCCTTGGAACCAGATTAGTGGATGTTCAATTACAACAACACACCAGAGACAAATGTTACAGTACAATATATCTGCACAGAAAACAGCTCAGTGCAGATATACTGAAATCTCATCTGGGACATGCTGCAGGAGGCCATGTCAAAAGGAAATGCGAACCGATTGCTGCTGAGTATTTGGTGTATTCAGCTAGCGTTGCGCACAAGGTAACAGGAGAACTTGGAGCTCCGTTTCTATATAGCACCACGTCAGCACTTTGATAGTACAGGCACCTGCCACTCTTTCACCCCAAGTGCAACAACCCTGTCTTTGTTATCAGAATAAAGATAACTCTTGTTTGGAGCAACTTAGGCCTGGTCTTCATCTGTTGTCTCTTGTCTTATACCTAAATTGTAAGGTCTTTGGGGCAGGGTCTGTCTCTCTGATCTGTGTTTGTATAGTGCCTATGACTGGTGCTACTAGGTGCTATGATAATACAAATGATAAACAACAACAAGAAGTCTTGGGGGAACATAGTGAAGACAATACACTTTAGTTTTACCATGAGGAAAACTAGGCGAGCTCCGCACTGTGCTGTAACCTGGGCTTGACTTTACTTAGTTTACCTGTGTTACCACCTCAGGATAGCTCCCATTCTCTCATAATGGAGGGGCTTAGCCATCTGCTCTGGTCCCACAGCACGGCACACTGCATTGCTGCCCTTGGCTTTGTGCTTGCACTAAGCTCCCATGTGTTAGCTACCCCATGGTAAAAAATACACCATTTTTTAGCAGTGAAGACAAAGCCTTAGGAGAAAGATAATGGTGAAACCTTGAGAAATTCTCTCTCCAAATTCCACCTTTAACTTTCTTATTGCTTAAAAACCTTTTCCTGGGCTTGGCTTTCACTTAGTCTAGCCAAGGTTCTTATACAAAGCCCATCTCCATGGTATCAAAATTTCTAGCTTGTTGACTCTTCAGGGAAGTTCCTTAATTTTGTGTTCTCTCCATTTTCTGTTTATAAAATAAAAAGCAGTTGGACGCAGTATCAGGGAAGTGGCTGCAGGTTGCAAGGCTGGATGAGACACTATGGGCCACATGCTTCTTTCCTTCATCTTTTGCTTTAGCACAGGGGAAGGACATTTTGGGGGGAGTTGCCAAGGATGAGGCATTGTATGAGAGAGGAAGGATAATTCAGTGTTAGGGCATTAGCCTGGGACTCCAGAGACCTAGCAATTCCCCATGACCTTGGGCAAGTATTGTAGCCTCTCTCTGCTTCAGTTCCCATTCTCTAAATTAATTAGTTGTTTCATTATAGTGGCTGGCCAGAATTCAGGCTAGAAACAAAAAGCTGTATGATTCAGATCAAACTGCTCCATCCTTTGTGAGCTCTATGGGGTAGAAGAGACAGGTTGGGTTGTTTATAGCCAGGGGTTACAATGAAGGTTGTCACTAATGAAATAGTAGAAGATATTATAACAATAATGATACTTTTCACCCCACAGCACTGAGGCCATAAAGTCACCCACACACACTCACTAATGGAGCTGGTCAGAATTTCCCAAATTTCAGTTTTATTTTTAAATGAAAATGTTGTGAAAAATTAATGAAAAGGATTGAAATTTGTAAATATAATTGTCTTCTCATTACTTGCTCAGGTCTACTGATTGATTAAGCCTAAACACTCTGAAGAGGCAGACAAATGCTATTTCCATTTTACACAAGGGAAAACTGTGGCAGAGAGGGGTTAAATGACTTGGTCAAGGTCACACACTACATCAGTGGTGGAGTCTGGTATGGGACCCTGAAGCTGTAATTCAATGCACCCTCAACCTAACCAGCATCCATTGCTTTCTCTCATAATGGAGGGGCTTGGCCATCTGCTCTGGTCCCACAGCACTGCACACTGCATTGCCGCCCTTGGCTTTGTGCTTGCACGAAGCCTTGGAGTCTTCATTGCATTTCATTTTCTGCTAATACAGGGTTTGGGGATTCTGTTTCAAATCTTGGTTTCGGAACGTTTGCTTGAATAGCCCAGTCCTACGAGCTGCTTTGAATGCAATTGCCAATAAATATACGGTCTTCAAGAGTCAAAGGAGAGCACCCTTAAATGAGAAGCAGTCTAGCAGCTGAGACACAAGGGGAAATGTACCCCTTAGCTGATGGGAACAACTTTTCTATCAAATTCAGTGGTCTGGTTCTCTCTTGATTAACAGCACCCTGGAGCTTACTAGCCCCTTTGTCTTCCTAGTGCTGGGTATTTCCTTGGCTGCTGTTTGTGAGACTATTTCCTTGGTTACCTCCAAGCTTATTGTTCTCTGGGGCATTAGCGGTGTATCTTACTGATGCTCACCCCTCCAGTACAGTGCAGTATACCACCTCAGGCTACTGTCCACCATGAGTTGGATCAGCATACAGGAGACCTATGAAGAGCAACAGGATACTCTATTGTAGGCAGCAATGCTGGTTATTCAGCAAGAAGTCTAAGTCCAGTCCACACCATCAACGCTCTCGGGCTAGGGGGTGCTGCATGGCTGGAAGGGCAATCAAGATGAGGAAAAGCAAGATGGTGAAGATTTGTGGTCACTGAAGATTTTCCCAAGAGTAGGGGTATTCA
The DNA here is from genome assembly GCF_013100865.1 of Trachemys scripta elegans. Classification (NCBI taxonomy): domain Eukaryota; kingdom Metazoa; phylum Chordata; order Testudines; family Emydidae; genus Trachemys; species Trachemys scripta. The sequence goes on from NC_048301.1 coordinate 116,587,378, forward strand.
ACCTGGTGTCTCAGGCACACATCTCTATTTAGGAGAGCATTTCAGCACGTGTTCAAGTGTGATCATGAATCAAGGACTAAGTTAAAACCCACATAATTACATTTAGTCTCCCTAAATTCCCCAGGCAGTTTCGATTACATCCAGTACTATTCTTCAGTTCCTGCCCTCAGCAGGAGTTTATCTAGGTGCTTTTAAATTTGCTAATCTCTGTAGTATAGGAGTACAATTGCGTTGGTGTGTGGTATCAAACAGCTGTCACTTTCTAGCCCAGAAGTGGCTGCATTTCAGTAGTGGGGGAAGTGATCCTTGTGTGTAGCTTGTAGATTGGTTTGTAAACTGTATTAGGGTGAAAGACGCAGTAGTATAAGCACTTTACTAATATACTGGCAGATGCTACACAAAATTCCTGATAGGTAAATGAAGGCTATTAATAATAAAGCAGCTCCTCTTAATTTCCAAATCTTTGTGTTTATACTTTTATTCTCCTAAAGGACAGGGATAAAAGGATTTTTGAAAGCTTCCATGAAGCTCCAAGACAACTTCTTTCCAGTGCCCATGTCGCACTAAGCTAGGAGCCAAGGGCAAACTTTATGACTATTTCTGTGAAAAGTGTTTAGCCAGTTAGGAACTCCCTTAGGTTTTTACAGCATAAATTAAAATTCAATGAATTCCCCACCTGACCTTTATTTGAACATCTTGTTCCTAGCAAAGATCCTACCTGATTTACTGGAGGGGGGGGGGAATCATACAGGAAATCTAACAGTGACGAAGTGAAGGCCTTTAAATGTCTACCTGGTGGCTGTGTTCCTGCCTTCTCCCAGCACACAAAGTGTGCTGCCATTAAATACCTCTCATGTAACAGTAACTGAGCTTCGGGGATGGTGTCCCATCCCTCTGAAATTACCAGATTGTGTTATGTCACCCAGAAACGGGGGCAGCTTCCTGAATCATTGTAGACAGATCAGTGTGTTGGAGAAGCGTGGTCCCTGCTATGCTATAGCCATGCTCCAGTGCTGTCAATGCAGCACCCTTCACCAGAACGACAAATCTATCCTGAACAATAATACATAAAAAAGTCGCGCTCTTTATACTACAGACATGGCAGGGACACACTTGCCTCATTTTCGTCTCTATTACTGCTGCCGTAATTTCTCCCAGCACACTTGGGAGTCTGTGGGATGAATTCGCTGCCGGTATAATGCTCCACATATTTCAATATGCCAGGAATGAATTTGGCCCCACGTCTTCATATTTCACCACACTCCTAGTAATCAGCAATGGAAATAATTTTTTGTTTGGCTGTTCTGATGTTGCCATCTTTTGTGCATATCGAAATGACAAAGACATCAGGGTCCTCAAAGTCCGATTGAAGAATAATTGGAAATCCAAAGTGGCATTAAATGTTATTTTCTAAATAAAACGCATTCAGTTACAGAACATGAGACTATAAAGCATTATGGAAGATTAGTTAGTGTTTTTAAAAAGATGTATTAAAACCTTCAGAGCCTTCATTATAGGCAAAGGATACCCTGCATTCACTGGGACAAACAAGAGGTAAAGAGAATGCAAACAATGCAAATATTCCAGCAGCCCCTGCTATCCCAGAAGGGTCTGGATGCATTTTCTGTAGTGGATTTTTATCTGAGCTGTCACATTTAGTTTTGTTCTGGCACATGGAAAGCTTATATATTTTTCCTCTTTATATGGCTGGCAAGCAAAACCAACTTTGCTTCCACCAACCTCCATTTGCCACTCACACAAGTTTCTAGACTTATATTTAGATGTAACTAGTTTTGCTTATTAAAAAATACAACAGCAGTCTATAGTAATTGTCTGAAATGCTCCAGTAACTCAGTTATAACCTTGTGCGTTGGATGCTTACTATAGATTAATACAATATTTTCTTCATACAGGGATGGCGTAAGTGTCTAAGGTTCATTAGTTAGACCAGGGATGGCTCAAGAGTTCCATATTGTTCTTGTAGATCTGCAGGTTTGACCAGAGCTCTCTTGTTCTCGGGTGTACTGAAACAGTGACAGACACGGGAGGAAGCACTGAGAACTCCAAACAAACTCCAGGCTAACTAGAGGTGGGGCAAGAAAAAAGAAAATCTCCTTTATGCCCTCCCATTAGCCAGGGAAGATGAGGAAAGGAGGGAGAGAGAAGAAACAACACTGAAGAGAGAAATAAAATACTCCTAATTCAAAGTCTGCAGTGCAGTGCGGCATCAATAAGAGCAAGCATGGCACAAGGACAAGCTAAAACACCACTCTGCAGCTATTTTGATGACAATGTGACCCCTAGGTATCGGGACGCTGGGCTCCCTGACTCTTCCTAGCAATCTACAGACAGCATGTCTTTGTGTGTGTGGTCTGGATCTGAAAGCAAGTCACTGTCACTGAAAGCAAGTCATAGTTGTTCATTAGGAATTATATTAATAAGACCAACAATGCAACATACAGGTCTGTCTCATCTTACGCTGGGGTCACGTTCCACGGTCAGCGCGTAAAGCGAAAACCACGTATAGTCAAAATTACATTGAGTGTAATGGCAGGTGGAATCGCCCGCACTACAGGAACAGTATTTAAATTGTTATTTTTCTCCCTCCCTCTCTTTTTTTTTTTTTTTTGCCGACCGCGTAAAGCTGAATTCATGCGCGTTAAAGGCGCGTAAGATGCGACAGACCTGTATGTACACACAACGACCCCTCGCAGTGGACTCAGAAAAACAAAGGCCAAAGTCAATCCTACTTTACACAATAGGAGCTGGTAAATCAGGGCTTAACAACAATGTAGGATCCGACTAAACACAACACTGAGTGGGATCGGATTCTACAGCAGGCACATTCACAGCCTACACAGATAATGAAAGTTGAGACGCATTTATCTAGGATACTTTGTTTCAAATGGTTTTCTTAACCGCTCCGGTCCCTTGAATTTATACATATTGCCAAGTGAATTGTGGTGATGGCTTACACGATGTGACTTCGTTCATTTATTTATTTAGTTAGCTAGTAATGCTTTAAAATCAGACCGGGTAAGACTCTTTTTTTTTGTTTGTTAATAGTCTTTTGTTTTAAGAGAGAAATAAACTGTTTGCCACTTTAATCTGCTAAGGAGCGTACGCAATGAATTACTGACCTGAAGCTGATCTCAAAGAACAATGACAGCATCTCGGCTTCACCAATAAATACAGGCATGTGATGGGGGAGAGAAGAGAGCAGCTTACACAACCGAAGATGGATTTATCCCAGCCTCTGCTATAAGGCTGAGCGCTGGGAAGCCAAATCCCTCTCTCCCAGGGTTTCATTAGCTGGGAATGGCTTTCTAACGAGATTTACACAGTCTAGCCTAGAGCCTACACATCTCGTTCTGAACCCAGAGACAATAACATCAGGGAGCTAAGGAGATGCCTTCTTTCTCTCTGGTCACCCATAATTCAAGAATGTTACACTGCTGCCACCAATATGATTACACTGAGTGCAAAACGAAATAAAACCTGGACTTCTATAGCATTAAGGATCCTATTTCAAATAACCTAAGCCAGAACAATTTATAGTTTTAGGGTCCCAACCAGCTTTAATTCAGGCCATTAAGAAAAAATATGAATTCACCAACTGGGGTTGGAATGACATTGTCACCTCTCCTTTCAGTGACACTGAACCCGGACTCAGCTGAACTGTATTATTGCTGTACAGCGCTGGAGCCTTAAAATTCCATGTGGAACAGGAACTCAATGTTATTCAATGGGATCCACCCTGCAGAATAGGTGGGATTTTGGGGCTTCAAGGCTGTAGTTACACTGCACTTCTGTAAAGCCAATAGGACAACTAAAGTAAGCATGTGCTTAAGTACTGTGCTGGATCAAGACCTTAATGTGGTTTGTAATGGCTTTGTCTGCATCCTCTGCTGAAACACTAACCCAAAACTCTACACTGGATCAAAACCAGATCCCCCTATACCACAATGGTATATCAGGGGGACATCTTCTCCAAATTCCCTGCTACCTACAGAGTCATGCACATTTAAAACACAGGCCTAAATGTGGAGAAATCAAATCAAAGATAGGAGAGTGCCCATTCCTCTCTGTACTGTCAAAGGAATGATGTTTCTAGCACTGTTTCTCCAAATGCATGATATTCCTGTGTGGACAGCTCTTTCTGAAAGGAAGGGTTTTAAGCTAATTCATTCTGTGGGTAGGAACGTTTGCCTGCTCTCATACAGTCCCAGACATAGGAGGAGTTCTTTTTTTAACCCCACATAAAAATATTTATCATCATGTTCTTACGAGGATGCTAATAGCACCCAAGACACTGGGACAAGTCGCCTGCCTATGAGTCACCTCTTAAAGAGGTGTGTGTGGAGGGTGGGGTGGGACGGAACAATTAACCAGTATTTTGTAGAGAAGAAAATGAAAATATCATCCATTAACTAGATTACGAAGTGCTGGCCATATTGCTGCATCTTAGATCATCAGTGGTGCTCAAACTGGAGCAGAATACAACACCAAGTGTTCTTCAAGGGGGTGGACTCACCAGGGACTGGATTTGCTCATTTCAAAGGCATGCTGCAAACCCCACCTTTTCCCCGGGCATTTGTCACTGGAAGATGGTAGGGTGCAGCAGGCTGGCTCAGGGTTTACTGTTATTGCCAGCGTCACTGACTTGTTAGTGAAAGTGGCACAGGGCTTTATGAGCAAATAGTTTACTTGGGCCATTTTGTACGTCATATGATGATGATTTAACTATTTGTATGGCAGTAGCACCTAGCAACCCCAGTCCTGGATCAGGGCAGCATAGTGCTAGGCACTGTACAAACAGAACCAATATCCAGTATCTGTCCCAACCAGTCTTTAATGTTGTAAAGGACCTACGGCTCAAATAAAGCAGAGCTATGAAATTGTATCCAGATCTAAGTTTTTAAATCTTCCCCCCACTGCCCCCTATGTTTGAGGTTTGTTCCAATCTTGGCTTCTGATTCACTGCTGATATGTACTTCTTAAATCCACACATTTACTCTTTGGGATTTTGAACGGTTCTTTTAATTCAATTATTTCACAAAGCATCTCAGTTCATTTGGAAAACCTAATTTGGACTCCTCCAAATCTTTCACTGCCATGCGTGACAGAACAGCAGGCACCCATCCCGCCCATGTGATGTGCTAATAATGCAAGTCACTTCAGCTTTCTGAAGACTTCACTTCATTTCCATTTGAAGGGAACGTGAATACTAATTAAACAGACAGAAGGGCATGGAACAGGGAAATATGTGTTGCAAGAGAAACTGGATAGACAAACTCTGAAGAAAAGCCAAAGAGAAAGAGGATGTGTGATTGTCTTTGGTGGCACATCTTTGATATTACCTTTAAATATCACATAAACCAGACCAGGCACCTAAAGCCCGTGTGTGTTTTGGACTCCCTCTAGGGCCTGACAATCTCCTACCTCCTGTTTTGTGACACACATGAGCACTTTGGTGTCAATTATATAAATATATAAATAATATTTTGCTCTTGACAAAGACTGTATAAAGCAGCATTTATGTTGGGAGCCGCCCAACAACTCTGAAATGCCTGTAGTGACTCCTCCACAGTTGAGTGCCCCGATAAATTTGCTTTTGGGCTGGCAATCCTCAGAGTATGAAGATAACCATAACCTGAAGCATAATCTTTTCTCTGCTGTCTCCTGGATTTAAAGAAATCACCCATTTCCATCAAACAAAGAGCGCCGAGCAATCACGCCAGGAAGATTGGATTTTAGATGGTGGCCCTGCCCAATTACATAGCCCTCTGTGAGCATGGCAAATCAACCCTGCCGGCTCTCAGTGTCTGAATCAATGCCTAAAGAGTCACTGCATTGCCAGTGTCACAATCTTGTTGCGCTGCACAAAGTTTTGGAATATCTGAGTTAGGAAAGGTGCTGTATATAGCTGGGACAGGTCAAAAAGGCCAAGTTTTGGCTTTGCGAAACCTCAGCCCATTTGGCTTCTCAACAGAAAAACAAGGGGAGGTTCGGATCCAGGCTCCAGCTAAAGTTCAAGGAGGTTTGGAAAAACTATTTTAGTTTAGGCTCAAATTAAAAAAAAACAAAAAAACACCTCTATTACAATCCAAAGATACAACCTGGCAGCAGTGATGCATACGAAATCTCACTTGAAATATTGGGGTTGCCATACTGGATCAGACCATTGCTCAGTGAAGCCTGGTAACAGGCCCCTTGGCAGCAGCCAGTTCCAGCTGTTTTCGAGAAAAGCGAACATACAAGCTGTAGTGCTTGTGCGTCTGGCCAGTTGCATGACGCTCTATTCCCTTTCACACTAGCTTCCTATTTGTGTGCGTGTGATTCACTACACGTGTTTCTTTGGCTAGAAGAGAGGGAACCGCATTTCAAGAAAGATGTGGAGAAATTGGAGAGGGTCCAGAGAAGAGCAACAAGAATGATTAAAGGTCTTGAGAACATGACCTTTGAAGGAAGGCTGAAGGAATTGGGTTTGTTTAGTTTGGAAAAGAGAAGACTGAGAGGGGACATGATAGCAGTTTTCAGGTATCTAAAAGGGTGTCATAAGGAGGAGGGAGAAAACTTGTTCACCTTAGCCTCTCAGGATAGAACAAGAAGCAACGGGCTTAAACTGCAGCAAGGGAGGTTTAGGTTGGACATTAGGAAAAAGTTCCTATCAGGGTGGTTAAACACTGGAATAAATTGCCTAGGGAGGTTGTGGAATCTCCATCTCTGAAGATATTTAAGAATAGGTTAGATAAATGTCTATCAGGGATGGACTAGACAGTATTTGGTCCTGCCATGAGGGCAGGGGACTGGACTCGATGACCTCTTGAGGTCCCTTCCAGCCCTAGAATTTATGAATCTATGAACAAGAAAAATCGGAGAAAGATGTACCAACTCACTTGAAATTTGACTGAGCTGATGAATTTTTAACCCGGGCAAAGGAAGTTTGGAAAGTTGGAAATTTTTCCAAAAAGATTTAAATTATCTGCTCAATGAAAATTCTCCCCAAGATTTCCACCGGGGATAGAGAAAGAAACCATTTCTGGAAGCACTTTCCATATGTGACATGCAGTTTGGGATTAGCTGGAGAAGAGTAAATGGTTTTCAAAGTGATTTTGTGTGTTGGAATCACTAGTTTATGAAGGGTTTATTTTTAAAAAAGAACCACATTTTTAAAGGCTCTGTATAAATGACTATGCATCTGGGGAGGCCATGCTCACATATGACAAAGGTGTTATAAGCTATTCCCCATAACAAACCCTTGCACATTCCCTTCTGTCCTACAGACACAGCTCTTCATCACTGTGGAATACTGCAGTATTTTTTTGCTAAGACTGGAAGGGTGGTCCATTGGTTAGGACACTAGCTTGGGAGTATGGAGACCAGGATTCAATTTCCTCCCTATGCTACAGACTTCCTGTGTGATCTTACACAAGACACTTAGCTTCTCTCTGCCTCAGTTTCCCCATCTGTAAAATGATGGGACTTCCCTATGTCATAGGGCTGCTGTGTGGTTAAACACATTAAAAGATTGTGACATGCTTAGATATTATGGTACTGGGGGCCATATAAGTACCAAAGATAGATAAGGGTGGGACAACCATGACAGCTGGAGAAATCGTGTTTCTCAACCAGCAGATACAGAGAGAGAAAGGAATGGAAACGGAAAAAAAAAAAAATGTGTGTGAAGAGCACTTTCTAAGCCAAGTCTCACTCAGCATGACTAAGGGGAAGGAATCCCGGGGGTCTCTTTTAGCCTGGTCACACTCAGCATCTTCCAAGTCTTCCCCAGGCTGTGCGGCTACATCACAGCCCCCCGCCCCCACTTATTGCTGTGCGCTTGTTTCCTTTTAACCTTTTGTTTGGCAGTAAAAATAGAATCATTAGGTTGCTCCACTTTCTGCTTCTGCAGAATAGCCAAGCTGGAAAAGGTGGTGGAACTAGGGCGACCAGACAGCAAGCGTGAAAAATCGGGACAGTGGGTGGGGGGGTAATAGGAGCCTATATAAGAAAAAGACCCAAAAAACGGGACTGTCCCTATAAAATCGGGACATCTGGTCACCCTAGGTGGAACTGCCAGTCTCCAGCTGCTGGCTGGATTAAAGCTGGTGGGCTTGGAAAGAGTCAGGCCCTCCGAACAGGGATATACATTCCATGAGACGTTTTTACCAGACCTAGAAACTGATGTGCATTCCTTCCACAAGTTACACAAACAGGAAAGTTCATCTTGTGGTTAAGGCATAGGTCTGGGACTCAGGAGACCTGGGTTGAATTCTTGGTGCTGACACAGACACCCTCTGTAACCTTGTGCAAGTCACTTCATCTCTCTTTGACTCCATTCCCCACCTGTAAAACACTCCCTACCTCAAAGGGGTATTGTGAGAATAAATTCATGAGGGACTATGAAACACTCAGATACTATAGTGATTTAAGTAGTTAGATGGGGCTGACAGTACTTTGCTCAGCTCCACCACCTTGCAGAAACACATCTCAACACCGTATAGAGGGGAGTGAGTTCGGTCTCAACCCAAAAATGAATCAGGTAAGCTCTCTCTCTCTTTTATAGATGGATAAACTGAGACACAGAGAAGTTAAATGAGCAGCCCCATGAGCCCAGACCAAACACTGAAGTCCTGACTTCCAGCCATCCTGTTCTAATCACTACAGAACCTCACCAAAGCATTCAGGATAAAATGAGTATAAAACCCCAATGCTTGGAGCTGGGGATGTGGGTGTGTCCCCACAGGAATTCCGAAGGGACCTCTGCCTAGTTCCCATCATACATTCACCCTCCAGGTCTGCTGAACACTGTGTTCCCGCTCCGTCTGGACACTAACAAACTTGGCAGGTTCAAAGCCCCTGACTAAGCACTGGGCACTGCTGTTACTGGCATGATGCCTTCCCCCTCCCCTGCTCCCTCAAGCCTCGAGGTGGAGAAGGGAAGCCAGAATGTTTAGTCTACCTGGCACATTCCTGAATTTCTAGAATAAATAGAAGATTATTAATGGAGCTGCTTTTCCCCATCAGGATAGCCCGGAGATGCCAGAGTTATCTAACAGTCCCTGAAGAATGTTGGAGACGCTGTGGGGTTTGGGCTCTAGCAACTCCTTATGTGAGTAAAGATTCTTGCTTTAGAAGAGACCTTGACACAGGGCTGCACTGAGTTTATAACCTAGCACAGAGATGGTTCGAATGTCAAAAGCCGCTGTCAAGTATCAGGGGGTAGCCATGTTAGTCTGTATCTACAAAAACAACAAGGAGTCTGGTGGCACCTTAAAGACTAACAGATTTATTTGGGCATAAGCTTTCGTGAGTAAAAACCTTACTTCTTCGGATGCATAGAGTGAAAGCTACAGATGCAGGCATTATATACTAACACACGGAGAGCAGGGAGTTACTTCACAAGTGGAGAACCAGTGTTGACAGGGCCAATTCAATCAGGGTGGATGTAGTCCACTCCCAATAATAGATGAGGAGGTGTCAATTCCAGGAGAGGAAAAGCTGCTTCTATAGTGAGCCAGCCACTCCCAATCCCTATTCAAGCCCAGATTAATGGTGTTGAATTTGCAAATGAATTTTAGTTCTGCTGTTTCTCTTTGAAGTCTGTTTCTGAAGTTTTTTTGTTCAATGACAGTGACTTTTAAATCTGTAATAGAATGACCAGGGAGATTGAAGTGTTCACTTACTGGCTTGTGTATGTTACCATTCCTGATGACCGATTTGTGTCCATTTATTCTTTTGCGGAGGGACTGTCCGGTTTGGCCAATGTACATGGCAGAGGGGCATTGCTGGCACATGATGGCATATATGACATTAGTGGATGTGCAGGTGAATGAGCCCCTGATGGTGTGGCTGATGTGGTTGGGTCCTCTGATGCTGTTGCCAGAGTAGATATGGGGACAGAGTAGGCAACGAGGTTTGCTACAGGGATAGGTTCCTGGGTTGGTGTTTCTGTGGTGTGGTGTGTAGTTGCTGGTGAGTATTTGCTTCAGGTTGGGGGGTTGTCTGTAAGCGAGGACTGGCCTGCCTCCCAAGGTCTGTGAGAGTGAGGGATCATTTTCCAGGATAGGTTGTAGATCGTGGATAATGCGCTGGAGAGGTTTTAGCTGGGGGCTGTATGTGATGGCCAGTGGTGTTCTGTTATTGTCCTTGTTGGGCCTGTCCTGTAGTAGGTGATTTCTGGGTACCCGTCTTGCTCTGTCAATCTGTTTCCTCACTTCCCCAGGTGGGTATTGTAGTTTTACGAATGCTTGATAAAGATCTTGTAGGTGTTTGTCTCTGTCTGAGGGGTTGGAGCAAATTCGGTTGTATCTTAGGGCTTGGCTGTAGACAATGGATCGTATGATGTGTCTTGGATGGAAGCTGGAGGCATGTAGGTACGTATAGCGGTCAGTAGGTTTCCGGTATAGGGTGGTGTTTATGTGACCATCACTTATTTGTACTGTAGTGTCCAGGAAGTGGATCTCTTGTGTGGACTGGTCCAGGCTGAGGTTGATGGTGGGGTGGAAATTGTTGAAGTCCAGGTGGAATTCTTCAAGGGCCTCCTTTCCGTGGGTCCATATGATGAAGATGTCATCAATGTAGCGCAAGTAGAGGAGGGGCACTAAGGGACGAGAGCTGAGGAAGCGTTGTTCTAAGTCAGCCATAAAAATGTTGGCATACTGTGGGGCCATGCGGGTACCCATAGCAGTGCCACTGACTTGAAGGTATAAGTTGTCCCCAAATCTGAAGTGGTTTTGGGTGAGGACAAAGTCACAAAGCTCAGCCACCAGGCTTGCTGTGGCCTCATCAGGGATACTGTTCCTGACAGCTTGTAGTCCATCCTCATGTGGAATACTGGTATAAAGTGCTTCTACATCCATGGTGGCCAGGATGGTGTTTTCAGGAAGAACGTCAATGCACTGTAGTTTCCTCAGGAAGTTGGTGGTGTCTCGAAGATAGCTGGGAGTGCTGGTAGCATAGGGTCTGAGGAGAGTGTCCAAATAGCCAGATAATCCTGCTGTCAGAGTGCCAATGCCTGAGATGATGGGGCGTCCAGGGTTTCCGGGTTTATGGATCTTGGGTAGCAGATAGAATACCCCTGGTCGGGGTTCTGGGGGTGTGTCCATGTAGATTTGTTCCCGTACTGTAGCTGGGAGTTTCTTGAGCAGATGGTGTAGTTTCTTTTGGTATTCCTCAGTAGGATCAGAGGATAGTGGCCTGTAGAATGTGGTCTTGGAGAGTTGCCTGGCAGCCTCCTGTTCATAATCTGACCTATTCATTATGACTACAGCACCTCCTTTGTCAGCCCCTTTGATGATAATGTCAGAGTTGTTTCTGAGGCTGTGGATGGCATTGCGTTCTGTACGGCTGAGGTTATGGGACAAGTGATGTTGTTTGTCCACAATTTAGCCTGTGCACATCTGCGGAAACACTCTATGTAGAGGTCCAGTCTGTCATTTCGACCGTCAGGAGGAGTCCACGCAGAGTTCTTCTTCTTGTAGTGTTGGTAGGAGGGTTCCTGTGGGTCAGTGCACTGTTCAGTGGTGTGTTGAAAATATTCCTTGAGTTGGAGACGACAAAAGTAGGCTTCCAGATCACCGCAGAACTGTATCATGTTCGTGGGGATGGTGGGACAGAAAGAGAGTCCCCGAGATAGGACAGACTCTTCTGCTGGGCTAAGTGTGTGGTTGGAAAGATTGACAATGTTGTTAGAGGAGTTGAGGGTACCATTGTTATAGCTCCCAGTGGCAGGTATTAGTTTAGATAGCTTACAGTCCTTTTTCCTCTGTAGAGAAGTGAAATGTGCATTGTAAATGGCTTGTCTCATTTTTGTAAAGTCCAGCCACATGGAAGTTTGTGTAGAAGGCTGGTATTGTATGAGAGTCTCCAGTTCTGAGAGCTCATTCTTGATCTTCTCCTGTCTGCTGTACAGGATGCTGATCAGGTGGTTCCTCAGTTTCTTTGAGAGTGTGTGGCACAGTCTCTCACCATACTCAGTGTAGTATGTTGATTGCAATGGATTTTTTACCTTCAGTCCTTTTGGTATGATGTCCATCTGTTTGCATTTGGAGAGGAAGATGATGTCTGTCTGTATCTGTGCAAGTTTAAAAGCCGCTGGGTTTTCAGTACAGAAACCTCCAAAGGTTTGGACGCTGAGCTCAGCTATCCAAAGCCCTTGAGATCTTATAATCGAATTCCCACACTCTTCTCTATACACACACACACACACACATTTCTGGCACACTAGCTTGAGCTAATCTGCAAATTTCCATTAGAAAGTAAGTTTTGATGGGAAAACGGTGGCGGTGAGGAATTCACAAACAATTTCCACCCCCGTTTTCCAACCAACTCCAGCATTTACATGTAGTACCAACTGGAAACACTGCCATAGCCCCCTCTCCTGGGGTTTGTCAACTATTTCATTGCCCAGCTGGAGTCTGCAGAAACTTTCCCCTGAACGTTTCAAAAGCTTAAAAAGAGTCTGGTTGGAACTGGATTCTCACCAGTGTGTGTGTGTGTGTGTGTGTGTGTGTGTGTGTGTGTGTGTTACAGTAGCAACAAAAAGACCCAGCTGAGATTATGGCCCTGTAGTGCAAGGTGCCATATATACACATAGTGAGACATTCCCTTTCCCAAAAAGTTTATAATCTAAATGGGTGAGGGTCCAGGGTTTCTCTTATTTTGAATTCCAATTGTATTCTTACATTAGAACTGCTTGTACCATCACTATTTAAATATTCTCATCCTATTCACCCTATGTGGTCCTCTTGCCACCCTCTCCACTCCGTTAGAGTGCTATTTCCTTATCAGGGCATGCAGGAGTTACTTACAAGATACATTCATGTTAGTAAGAGTTACTTTTGGAACCCACGTTCCCAGATCAATTATGCAGAGTGACAAAATGATCATGTTAGGGAATCTCACTCCTTTCATTCAAGGAGGAAAGACCCATACAGGACAAATGTTAGTTACATTGCTTGATGCATGCCTGGAAGGCATTCAGGCACTACAGAATCACAGAAACGTAAGCCTGAAAGGAACCTCAAGAAGTCATCAAGTCCAGCCGCCTAGTAAACCGAGACCATTCCTGCAGGTGTTTGTCCAACCTGTTCTTAAAAACCTCCACTAATGGGGACTCCACAACCTCCCTTAAAAGCCCATTTCAGCGCTTAACTATCTTTAGTGAGAATGTTTTTCCTCATATCTAACCTAAAGCTCCCTGGCTGCAGATTAAGCCCATTACTTCTTGTCCTACGTTCAGTGGACATGGAGAACAATCGACTTTTTCCAGTTTCTCCACATCTTTGCTAAAGTGCAGCACCCAGAATTGGACACAGCACACGGGCCTCACCAGTGCAGAGTTGAGAAGGACAATCACCCCGTGTCTTAAATATGACACTTCTGATAATACAACCCAGAATAGTAGTAGCCTTTTTTGCAGCTGCATCACACTGTTGATTCATATTAAATGTGCAATCCGCTATAATCTCCAGATCCTTTTCAGCAGCAGCACTATCACCTAGCCAGTTATTCCCCATTTTGTAGTTGTACATTTGATTTTTTTTCTTCCCTAAGTGCAGGACTTTTCTTCCGTCTTCACTGAACTTCATCTTGTTGACTTCAGACCAATTCTCCAATTTGTCCAGGTTGTTTGGAATTCTCATCCTGTTCTCCAAAGTACTTGCAACCCCTCCCAGCTTGGTATCACCTGCACATTTGATAAGCCTACTCTCCACTCCATTATCCAAGTCATTCATGAAAATATTTAATAGTTCCAGATCTAAGACTATGGGGAACGGTGCAGTATAAGAACCTGAATAGAACAGAATCCCCGACCCATTCTGGGGAAGAAGGATGTCAGTTGGGGTTGCTTCTCCCCCCAGAACTTCATTCTGCAGGAGTATCCTAGGGCCCCACTGGGTTAAATTTACCTAGCGATTTAGGCTAGAAATCAGGCTAGATTTTCTTGCCTCCTTCATGTCAGAATGACTGCAGGAAATTATGCTTATTGCTGTGTTTTTCTCCTTTCAATTTGGATGGGAACCAGCAAGTGTTGAGACCTAACGGAGTCAAAACCAGCCTAGCCATCACATTTTGCTGAACTTTTCAGAAGCTCAAGAAAAAAAGAAGTTTGCTTAGAGTTTTATTTAAAAAGTTCAGATGGATCTGAATTGGTTTCAGAGCTTTCAATCTCCTTTTAGCCACACATTTCAGCCATGTAATACTAAGCTGGTATTGGATGGAGTCCAAGCAAGATCAAGGAACTAAGATGTTGTCAGGGCGAGACAAGTGGTAGACTGGGTTGTAGTTTTCTCCCACTCTGGTACTGCTGCCAAGTAGGAAGGATGTAAGATGCCAATTTGAGTCAGGGCAGGACCTTAAAGGCCCCAAGTTGCCACTTGCACAGCGTATGTCTATGGCTAGCACGGCATGACATGACTTGCCACCCATCCCTGACAAATCCTCATGTCTGTGTTCAGAGGAAGATGCCTTCTACATTTACTTCCCGCAAACTTCATAATAATAAAGTGATACTCTATACTGTATCCCTTTTTCCATTTCACCCTTCACTGAATCATTTTATGCATCTATTCCCATTGCTAATTCAAACTAATTAAAGTGTAAAATAGAATAATTTGTGCAATTTCAGAGCTCCTCTCTCCATATTGTAAGTTATGTTTCTTTTCTGTTAGCGCCCAGTGTGAACAATTCCCCTCCTCGCCGGCTGAGTAGCCGCCAAACTCATTTGCTGAGAAGCCTCTGTTACAGCAGCACAGGATGGGGGGAAAAAAGCCCTGATAGAGAAAAAGGAATTTGAGGTTTGCTTTTAAATTTCATAGCTGAGCACTTTCTGAAATGGACAATGTGAAATTTCAGATTTCTCCTTTAAGTAATTATCCGACTAGGGAATACGATTTCCTCTCTCATTATTCTTATACCAGGGTGAAACCCTGACAGAGACTTGTCTGGCTGCCTGCCTTCAAACTGGAACCAGGGGGTCCCCAAGAGCCTCCCCCCACTTTCTGAATACTAAGGCTGAGATTTTTCAGAATCACAGAGTGATTTTAGTTGTCTCCTTTTGTGGAGCCCGACTTCAGACACCATAAAGGTGTCTCAAATCCGAGACCCAGAATCACTAGCCACTTTTGAAAACTGCAGTCCAAGGTTCTAGGTTATCTGAATGATTACGTTTGGGGTTAAACCCTGGCCGCACTAAAATGAATGGCAGCTTTGCCACTGCCTTCAATGGGACCAGGATTTCCCCAAGGTGTGCAGAATCAATTAGAAGCTAGTAGCGGAAAGGATTTGTAACAGCTTCATTCAGACAGTGGAGGCACCAACCCCAACTTGTCGCTTCAGCACGTTACTACTGGAGTGGAGGTTCAGGAGGATAAGCGGCAGGCTGGGGGGTGCAGGGAGTTACAGTGCTGCAGACCCAAATATAGATCTTAGCTCAAGTCACACGTGAGAACAAGCTGGGTGGTCTCTGCCTACTCCATTCATATTGCAAGAGAGTAGGCCAGGGTGGCAACAGCAGTGCGGGGCAGAGCTGGGTGGGAGGCGATGGTAAGAGCCCTGGTGCCATCACTTCTTTGTGCACTCAGAGTTCACCGACCAAACAGAGATGAGGAAGGTGAGGTAAGATTACCTCTCCCTAATATCCTGGGACCAACATGATGGCTACAACACTGCATACCCACAAAACAGAGTTACTTCCCACTGGAACAATCAAAACACTGAACAGCAAAAGCATATTCATTAAAACGCCAGGGCAGCAACATATCCCTTTTACAGAGGGAGAAACTGAGGCACAGAGAGCCTGCAAGCTGCCTGAAGTCACACAGGAAGTCAATGGCAGAGCAGGAAATAGAACCCAGGAGTCCCGTGACTCCCAGTCCTCTGTTCCAATCACTGGACTAAGCAGATAATGTATGAAGAGTTGTTTTGTGACATCCTGGGCTTGGGAGAGGCCAAGAACAGATTCCCATGCTGATAAAAAAAAAAGAAAGGTTCATTCTATCCATTTAAAGCCATTTGAGTTAAATGGAAAGACATCCACTTAAGAATATCCCGGTATCCCGCACACATGCCTCTGGATATTAGCATCTTAAATGGAGAAAAATGTATTTGCAGCCACAATTTGCTTTCAAAAAACGAGCGCTGGAGGCTAATATTTTGCATGTTGGTCAGTCTTCAGTTCTGCACCTGTGAAGCGACATGCACACACAGAAACCAAGGCACAAAGCAAATTCAATATTTACTAAGCCATGGATAATAGGAGACCTGCCATCTGCAATCAAAAGCAGCTAGATTAATAAAGCAGCAGTGGCAGTTTGAGTTGAAATGTATAACATTGGATTAAGTTTCCTTGTTCTCATTCTGGCACAGAAAGAGAGAGACCAAAGCACTGCCAGCAGGTAGACCAATCCTGGGCATGACACAGGCTAGTAATGGGGAACAACTCATCTAGAGTGGTTTTAAACCTTTACCCACTATGAAGAAACTGTCATTTATCCCCCTTGTTAAATTCTTGTGTATTAAAGCTTTGTGAATGTGTGTATGTAGGTGTATAAGCATGTGTATAGTGAGGGAGCTTTGGAAGTATTTCAGGGCTGTGGCTGCCTGTCTGAAATTAAACAATAGGTCTGGGGAGCAGGAGACATTGGAAAGGGAAGCAAATGCAGAGGCTTGTGCATGCTAGCAGCCCTGTGGCTGTGACTGGCAGGGGGAAAATAGATACACAAAAAGAAAAGAAAAAAAAAATATCAGACGCTGAGAGCAAATGTAGGGAATGCATAGAAGAAAGAATCAGGTGAACAATGCTTAAAATATGCCATATTTAGATAAACTTGCTGACTATCTGACGTTGAATGTTGATGCTGGGGTGGATGCTTTTTAACCATCTTTCTGTTCTATGAAAGCTCATCATATAAGGGACTGATCCTGCAAAGACTTACACACTTAACTGTGCACCAGTGAAAGCAATGACACTCCTCAAGTGCATAAATCCTTGCAGGATCAGAGCCTTAGAAATACCATGAAATTGACCCAGACAAGGATAAATTAAGAACCACTGCTCTGCATATATGACAAATTGATTGTCAGCAGGGAAGAAAAATGAGATAATATGTTGTCCTGCCTGGGTTTTTGTTTGTTTGTTTGTATTTTTAAGATCAATTAATGCTAGTTAACATATCCTGCTTGCGAGGTAGCTTTTCTTAATGACCTCAGATTACTTTTAGCTCAATTTTTTAATTATCTCTAATTGTCTACAGAAAACAAAAACAAGCTGGATTTTTAGGCTGAAGGTAATCGAACGTGACAAAGTCATCGGGTAACACATCAATAATGTGCTGTTGAAAGCATCTCTCTGAGCCACACCCCTAAGTCTAGAGAGAGAGACTTTTATGGAGATCTGTCCTTTCCCATTTCCTGTTGCCGCATTCTGTTACCCAGCAGCACCTCCTGCTCACCTGCCCCCACTTGTCCTCCCCATTCATGACTGTGTAGCACCCTTAAGGCAACTTTGGCAGATATTTATGTAGAAAATTAAAAAATAGGGAAGTATTTTTAGACATTTTAACGTGGAAATAAGGAGGAAACAGTATCATGTGACCAACCAGCTATCCATAGATCAGTCTAAGAATCACTGCCCTACTGACGTTTAAAAGAGTTGGTCAAAAAAAAAAAAAGGCCTTTTTAGAAAATGAAGCACTTCCTGGAAGTTTGTTGTTTTTTTACCCAAAAGATTCATTTTTCACAAAAAGGATTCATGACTTCTACCATCCAAATGCTTTTTTCTGAAGGTTTTGACTTTTTTTTTAAACACACACACACACACACACACTCAAAAGTTGATAAAAAATTGGAATAAAAATTTTGTGAAAAAAATTGAATAATGGGTATGCTGAGAAACATGCAAAATGGAAACAACTTCAAAATGTTAGATGCATTTATTTTCACATTTTCTGACCCACTCCAATCTTTACCTCAACACCAAAAATATTTGGAGGGTGAGAAGAATCTAAATGTTTTGTGGGGATGTTTCTGCTAATGTGTGAAAAAGATGGCAAGAGCTCAAGAGGTTAGATGCCCTGACTCCACTTACTCTCATGGTGAATTGTCACCCCAGCACAACTTGGCCTTAGATGAGTCAGGATTTACTACCCAACTGGAAGGCTGGAAGTGAAGAGGGAAGGTATAATGGTACCATGGGAAGCCTACCTGGCTACTTCAACAGGCTTTTTAACTACAAGTTATTCCTTGTAGAAGAAAAAAGGGTCTTCAGCATCATTTGTCGTTTGCTTTAAGCACAAGGGAGAGCATTACTTTGCATTTGGGGTAAGATTTTTCACAAGCACTTAAATGACTTAGGAGCTCAATGCCCAGTGACTTTCAATGGGACTTGTGCTCCTAAATCACATTTGAAAATCTCACTCTTTATCATTAAAACTATGTATTTCTCCTGGAGACTAGAGCTACGCAAAATATGGTGGGTGTGGTCCACAGGTGGTTCATCCAGAATGCTCTAGTATCTCACCTGTAGGTGTGTTCATGAACATTGATTTCTACAGCTGGTCAGAAAATTTTCCATCAAAACAGTTTTCTGCCAGGAAATGCCGTTTGGAATTTTTTTTGCAAAACCATATTGATTTTGATGAAATTTCATGTAGGGAAAAATATTGGCATTAGATCAAAACCCAGAGTGTTTTGACACAGATTACACTCCGAACCAACAATTGGTCCATATCTGTCAGAAAGGCTGTCTGACCCCCAAACCTATCCAGCAACTTGGGGCCACCCCTACCCTAGCAAGAAAGAGAAGCACCCACTCCTGTCTCGCAGACTTTTTGGCAAACTTGTGTGGAATTTTGGGTTTGTAACAAACCGCCTAAGCTGGTCAAGCTGCACATGAGACATGATAAGTCCTACCTTACCCAGCATTTACGAGCACAGAAACTGAAGCTTTGCAAACTGGATGCTTGGTTCAATTTGAGAGGAGCAGTGAATCTTTAAGTAAACTAGATTCTGAGTGTGTGTATCTGAATCCAACCAGGCCACTCTCCCTGCTTTACTGGACTGAACATTGCTAAGATTATGCCCAGCGAACTAGCTGTTCAGTAAGCAGATAACAGAGTTAAAATTTTAATCAGTTTGTTGTCCCCCCTTTATGACTCCAGATTTTTTATCAATCTTGTGCATTTTTATTGTGTTTTCTCAGTTTTCTTCAGGACACCCTCAGTATTTATGGCCTCTCTGTCCAGGATTGATGTTACTTCCTTGTTTTTTTCAGTCCTCGCTCCAATTCCAAACCCTTTTAAATCATCTCGGCATCTTCTGCCCTCCTCCCCCACACTCCGTTCAAAGCAAAGAGCTTATCACAGGATCTATATGTCTTGGAGTTATACAGGATGGAGAGTTATACCACAAATTATTCCCAGAGACTCCTGCCGGTCTGCAGCTCCTGACATGGGATATTTGCCAGGCAAATATTTCACAGCTAACAGAAGAGACACAGACCGTTTCTTCACATAAAGCCCTGATGGGGCATAGTGCAGTTGCACTATGTTTTATTCCTATTCTGCAAATAAACAGGGCAGTAAGCAATCACCGGAAGTAACCTTGCTTATGAGAGTTTGCAATCCCCTCCCCACATTCTATTGCAACTGATCTGTAGGCATTACAATGTTAGGGAGGAGGCTGGGTGGCATAGGGGGTTAGCTCACTAGCCCTTTAACCCCAAATTCATACATACACATGTATGTACATATATACACCTCATGAGTGCACTGGTCCATCTCTCAGTGTGGCTCAGTGACAGAACTCCAGCTTTGCGTTGTGATTAATGGCAGCTTTTGTGTTTCTGTGGTGCCTTCTGTCATTAAAGCGATCTGCAAACTAACTAATCCTTGGAGCACCCTGGTAAGCTAGTACTTTCCACAGTTTGTGGATGGGGTAATTGAGGCAAGGAGAAGTCAAGCGTCTGGCCCAATAACATACACAGTGAGCCAGTGGCAGAGATGAGCATCAAATCCAGGAGTTCTCGTCTCCTAGTTCCATGCCCAGTTTGCATGCACCTTGATTAAGGTAACTGAAGGTAAGTGTCTGGGCATCACTCACTGAGACAGGCAGAGAGAGAGAGAGAGAGAGAGCGAATGCAAGGAAGATATCAGCCTGTGCCTGCAAACCATAAAGGAACCGAGATTAGAATAAACCTGGGTACTGATTAGAAAACCACCTACTCCCTAATCTCCTTCCTTTTACAGCTGCCTATTGTGGAACAAGAGACCTGACACAAGCCCCCTAGAGCAGATGTTAATTAACTGCTACCGGTCAAACCTACCTGGCATGTGCATACTGTAACCCATTACAGCTTCAGATGAGGTTGAGAGGAAATCTCTGTAGGCACATAAAACAGCTCTCTCCACCCCTTTCATTCAAATAACCTTCAAGAATCAATCTCTCCACCTCCCTGGCTCTTCCATGGCAGAGTTCACCTGCCTCCCACTGGCTCTGAGGGAGAAGGCCCATCATTTATATGGGCAGGCAGGGGCTCAGTCCGTTCTCTTCTTTGACTGCCTTGCCCTTCTTGTTGGGACGTGAGGGGAATCTATAGGGGCTGGCATTAATCTTTTCCACCTCCCACCAAGTGACGGGCGGGAGTGCAGCTCTGCTCATAATATTCTGCATAAGGGTCTCTGAACTACATCAAACTGGTATAAAAATGTCACATAAGCCATGAGAAATCACTCATGTGCTCTGTTGCTCCCCCACCCCCTTTTAAATTATTTCTAAAGGTAAAATTGGGATACCCACCAGCGATTCCCAATCAAGCAAGGATGAAAGGGCATGAGGCAGGATTTGGGAACCGCAGAGACCGGACTCTCATTTACACGAAGGTCCCTTTACGCCGCTCTGGTGGTGCCAAGGAGCCCTAATGGAGTTTTACACCCACTTGCACTCCAGGGTGGTGTGAAAAGGACAGTGTCTCTCCATCTATGGCATTTCCATGACTCTCGTCACTGAATAGCTGAGCCTCACAGTCATTAATGAATTTTATCCTCCCCCGAGCGGATGATTTTTATTTCTATTATGGCAGTGCTTAGGAGCTCCAGATCTTTGCCCCAAAGAGCATCCAATCTAACTAACTAACCAACCAAGGGTGAGTTTGCTGGCAGGAATGTTCATGGAGGCAACAAAGTTTACATGGATATTGAAGAATGTTTATGGGAGACACAGTCTGGATTTGTAAAGGCAAGTATTCTTCCTAGAAATCTCATTCTAAAAGTCATACTCCTCCAATCAGGGAAGAAGCACATACCATGTGACCTACGCATCCAAACAAAATACGAACAAGCTACAAATTAAGAGTTGTTCAAAGAAACTGTTCAGAAAATAACAAAGAACAAATAAACTGAAGAAAAATCACAATCTGTTTACAGCCAGGAAGGAGGAGGTGAAGTCCAAAGAAATTACTTGCTATGACTTGTTCATCTTTCTCTGTTTACAGGTCAAGATCCTTCCAACTGCTGCTGTTGCACACTATACCTGGTGTCTGGCAGACTATCACTAATAAATAATAATTAATAACAGTAATAATACTACTACCACCACCACCTAGTTCTTGTAGAGCACTTTTTCATCAGTAGATCTGAAAGTGCTTCACAATCTTTAATACGTTTATCCTCACAACACCTCTGTGTCACAGCAGTGCTATTATCCCCTTTGTGCAGATGTGAAACCGAGGCACAGAGAGGCTAAGTGACTTGCCGAAGGTCACACAGGAAGCCTGTGTCACTACTTATAACGATTCTGCCATCAGAATTCAGCTGACAGCTTTTATATAAATTAGAAAGAGAAAAGACCTAGTAAACCCCATTTCCCCTGACTAGTTCAGGATTATCCCCTACAATCAACTGCAGTATTGTGATCAGCCCTTTTTTAAATATCTCATCAAGTCTCATCTAACTAGACTGTAAGCTTCTTGGACCAGGGGTTGTCTTTTGCTACGTGTTTGTACAGCACCCAGCATGCTCTTGGTCAGGGGTCTATTTGCTACTGTAATAGAAATAATATTATTAGCTCTGCATGACTAACAGGAACCAGAGCATCTGTGGACCTGATTATCCTGATGCTTACATCAGTTTCACACCAGTCTGTGTCCATTCATTTCAATAGTTGCTCATGATTTACACAGATGTAAGTGGGGGCACAGTCAAAGTTGCGGTCTATAAAAGTGCAGCTATGACTTGAAGGTGGACAGAGAGCAGACATATTGAGTAAGAAGGGGTTACAACCTTGCAGTCATAAAATTTCTCCTGCCCTGCAGGGTAAATTTAATTGAAAAGCTCTGAGTTTCGTTTACAAAAAGGCTATTTCCTTCATGACAGGTGGACAATTAAGGCTCCAGGACTGCATTTTTATAAAGCCTCTTTACTAACTATAACTATCACTTTAAGGGTGTTCCCAGCAAACCGCAGTCAGATCCTCTCTGAAGAGGAGGAAACCTCAGAGCCTTCTTTGCACATGCAGACACCGTTGGGGTTGGGTTTATGATAGATTTACCATTAGAAAGAAAAGTCTTTAATTCAGAGGCTCATGGCAGCCCCCAGACATTTATGACTGCTCTGCTCTCCCAGTGTCATTAACCCCTCAACTGCTGCTTAATCATTGCAGACACATCCAAGGTGGAACATGTCTGCATATGCTGCTGAATGTACAAAGTGCATCCTTCTGTCTCATTGATTTCAGCAGGGGTCAGTGAAGCAGGCGAAAGGGCCAGCAGCAGCAAGGACCTTAAATTCAGAATTTTATTTCATTAAAAAAAACCCTGCTACTTGAATTTAGGTGAGTATGAAAAAATGAGAGGCAGTTTATGCTGGGCACAGAGCTAAAACTGGCATTCCCTCATCACAGATGTGCCAATGCATCTCAGTCTTGATCTGCAACACCTCCGGCTATTCCTGTCCTGAAACACCACATAATTCTGCCAATGCATCTCAACCCTGACCTAGAGCACCTACTGCTATTCCAGTCTTTGGACATTCCAGATCTGCCCACGCATCTCAGTCCTGATCCGCAACCATCGGAGTTACTTCAGCACTGGCCCCCGACGGACCTCTGCTAATACAGCTTGCCTCCTAGCGCTATTTAAGTCCTGTGCAGCCTGTTAGCGAAGATGTTGTTTGGTGGAATGGGGCTGAACTTTTGGGGGATTGAATTTCTGCTATAGACACACTTCTTTTATAACCTGAGAGCTATTTAGAGCAAAGCGTACAGAGGACTAAGACTGCACCCCACGTAACACACCCTAATAATAATTTCTAAAGCATACATTTGACAGTACCCTGAAGACAGCCCTGGAAATGGAGTGTCTCTTTCCTTGTCTGCCTTTAAACTGGGCTATAGAGTAGTTGGTGCTGCTCCTTTACTGTTAAAAAGACGTGAGAGAAATCAAATAGTCGGCACTGGAAAACGCTGGTGACAGAACATGAAAGGGGCACATGTGGACGGGAGCTAAATTAGAGTGAACTGCCACCACTGGGAAGTGTGGGGGTAGGACAACGAGACAAAAGCCACTGTGAAGGTGGAACCACCATACACTCGATGGCACTCCAGGCTCTCGGATTAGACACCTGTTCTTTCCAATTCATTTAAGCGTAAACCTGATACCAGCCACCTTTAAATGTGCAAGATGATGAGCTTTTTTTATTGGAAAATAGCCCCACCGCCCCACTTTGATATGGCTTCTGGATTCTGTGTAATACCAATCCAACACAGATCCTTTTATTTCTCCTCCTAGTTTTCACTAGTATCATCAGTGGTGTTGGTGAAGAGAGACAGCTGAACAAGCAGGGATGTGCATGTGTTTTGGTGGACCCTACAAAAATGGTGGGGTTTAAAAGGTTGGTTACAGAGAGATGCTAAATATATGTTTAAAAGGGGAAAGAGTAACATGCATCATAGAATCTGGATGACCTTCCCCACCAGAACAAATAATTTCTGGCAGCTCTACTTCAAGGTTAAACTACCTGTCCGTGTCCCTTTAACTTGGGTAGAAAACAGAGTGAAATTTCCTCTGGGACTCAAGACCTTTAAAGACATTTTTATTGTGCATTTTCAGTTCTTTTAAAGGCATTTCCCACTATTTACAGCCTCACCGCTTCTGCAATTGATGGGCCTTTCTGCTTTTCTCAGTACTGACCCCTTTTAAATCACTGGGCACCTTTTCTGCACAGGATTCAAGTCAAAAAATACTACCCCGCATATTTTGCTGAACTATCACATCACCGGGATATAGGGATGCAGGGTTGTAAGGAGAAAGACTGATGGAGAATTCCATATAGAATGATGCCCTATGATCTCTAACTCCAAATCACAGACTTTTACCACCTGGGCTAAGGGAGTAAGGGCTCAACCTCCACCCCCCCAAATGTAAATTTGGAGACTAAATACCTTTGGGGATATGGGCCTAAGTCAGGTAAGTAACAGGGAACGCAGCACGCATCTAACATTTGTGGATTACTAACACGGGAGACACAACAGCCATTGCCAGTGCAATGCACATACATCTACAGCACATAATAGAATTTACGCTCCAGGTATGTTTCATTATTTACTAATTCTCTCCACATCATTTTGCTTCACAATTAAGCAAATTAGCAACTTTGATGAATATTTAGGCCCTCTCGCCTCATAAGAGATGAGTTGGAGGCATCCCTGCTGGATTTTCCTTGGAAACCTATTTCAAACTCAAGTTGTTTTTTCTCCCTTCTATGGGTGCGTGTGAGAGATAATGTGGTTCCCCAGGAAAACGATGGCAGCATCCATGTTTTAAACTGGGGCATTTGATTTTAGAAAAGTCACACCGCTCCTTGCAATGTTTCGTTTCTCTGCCTGGGCATAGCATCATGGACTCAATGCCAAGTAAAATAAACGGAAGAAATTGTCTAATCCAGTGGCCTAGTGCATTCTGGGAAGAAGTCCTAAATTTGTAGCTCTTTATAGTAGTTTCTATTACTAAGTTGCTATAATCAGATGACTTAATTAACTACAGGGATGTTCTTTTTAGGGAGAAAGATTCCCTACTCCTTCTATAAACCATTTATTCTCTGGTATTAAATAACTTTCCAGCTAGAGAATATATTTTTCTCCCGCCACCTCCTCTGCTCTGACATGATTCACAGATGATCTTTTGCAAATGACAATGAACTAACTAGTGTGACTATAATATTACTACCTAGCTGTTATTCAACACTTTTCATCTGTAGATCTTAAAACACTTTACCAAGGAGGTCAGTAACATTATCCCCATTTTACAGATAGGGAAAATGAGGCACACGGAGAGGAAGCGACTTACCCAGGGTCATTCAACAGGCCAGTGGCAGAGCCAGGAACAGAACCCAGGTCTTTTGAATCCCAGTCCAGTGCTCTGTCCACTAAGCAACACTGTCTATTGTGTCACTGCCTTCTAGTGGATGGACCCAGAGTGGCTCACATATGTATCATAGGCTCTATAATGCAAACAGCTAATGGATATTCACCTTTAATTCAAGTGGAATTGGCCTGTGTTTTTACTGTAGGAGGATCTGGGTTCTATCACTGAGGAGCTCTTAGTGGCCATGCTGTGCAGCATGGTGTAGGATAGCACAAAGCACGTAGGTGATTATACATTTGTTACTGTTGATTTGCAATCTCAAGACCTTTTGTAATACCTCCCACTCTCCTCCTTGTTGCGGAATTTCATAGGCACACTACAACATGGCGGGCTGCAGCCATGATTTAAAAAAAAAAAAAAATACATTCTGACAAGTAGCCTGACTCCTCTAAGTTGCTCTGGTCCCAAGCGATAACTATGAGATTGTGATCCCTTGTACAACCACCTTCTAGCTGTGCCATTCAGATGTCAGGCTGAGACCGAGCTCTGAATAATTCCAGGAGGAGGCTGAGGAGGTCAGAAGGAATTCAGCTGCGAAGGAAACGCAGGTGCCCTTCCTTCTAGTTGCAGAAGCTGTGGGCATTTCTTATTCTAACGGTAGGGGACTCAGACTGACTTCCCATTCACCACAGAAAATAGATTAGGGCCTTCGGGCGCTCTGTAATATTAAAACAAGAACACACCCCATGTCATAAATCTGAGACAAGCTCCCAGCCCTACTTATGGTAATGAGTCTTTCATTACCACCTTTTCAAGCAGGGTGGATTTGGGGGGGAGGGGCATTTCTGTGCTCATAGGTGCAGAAAGCTCCACATTCAGTATTGTGCCTCATAGTGACTACGGGGTTAACGCAACATGGAAAAATCCATTGACATCTGGACCTCTTCAGATGTAACCTCCCACCCTCCCCCAATCACAAAGCACCAGCTCTATTAATCTGTATTATATCGTTGTGAGTGATGGCCACTAAAATGCTTAACGGAGTCAGTGAACCCAAGAGCCTGGCTTAGCGGTTGGGACCGCTTGTGTTTCCTCATCTCAGAGAGGAATGGCTCATACAGCTCTGTTACAGTTGAGGTCCTGTATTATTAACACTGTGTTGGCTCCCTTAAGCAACAGACTCCAGTGGACTGCAGGCCATAAATTGCCATCATAATCATTTTAGTTTTGCTTCGTACAGTCTGGTTCCTCTTTTCAGAGGGGCAGTTTATCATGCTCATAAACAGGTTCAGAGGACAGGCCCCGCAGACGGTAAATATTGGGGAATCTTAGAGGAGCTGACACTGCCAGGAGGCAATGACTCAGTCACTGGTTTTCTCTCTCTGTATCTCTACTTGAAATCTCACTTTGGTTTGGAGTGAGTTAATAGCCTGACCTCTGATCTGGGCTCACGAGTGAGATGAGTTTTAACTTTGTCAGGCTAGTCTTCTGTGGCGTGAAACAGTCTCCAAGAAATTGCTGCCTGATTTATCACAAGCAGCTTTTTCTGTTCCAGGGGGTAGGGTAGGTCAGGACTGAGGAGCACGGACAGAGCTGAGAGCCTGGGAAGATGCAAGTCGGGACTAAAGTGCATTAGCAGAGCTCTAAGAATGTAGATAAAGGACTGTGCATGCAGCTAAGTACTTAGATGACCCTCCTCGTATAAGAAATAACCATTAATAGATATAGCCTCACAACACCCCTGTAAGATAGGAAAGTATCCCTATTTTAGAGAGAGGGAACTGAGGTACAGACTAAGTGACTTGCCCATGATCATGCAGGAAGCCTGTGGCAGAGCCAGGAATAGACAGCAGTTCTCCTGAATGTCAGTCCAGTGCCCTATCCACTAGACCACCTTTCCCAGTATATGTGCACACAGGCCTGAGACTAGAATCGAAGGAGTAGCCAAAAGTCCAGATTGGGGTAATTCACAGAGCTCAGGACTTGCACAGCAAGGGATGACGTAACTGAACACTTAGTTGCATTGGAAGAACTTGCTTGCACAGCATCTGCCCGTATCATGTCCTGGTTCCAGCCCTGTTTGCAACAATCACTCGCCTTCATAAGCATTTAAAAAAAAATCATCTCACTAAATCCAGAAAACAAACAAAAATCATAACGGGCATTCCAACAAAGCTATGCAAAATCAGCCTCCTGCCAAACTTGCTGAGGGGAATGAATGGGTGAGTCTTGTGCTTGGGACATACTTTCCTAGCAGACTACGATCCAAATCCCCAAACCATATTTCGCTGATGGCAACTCAGCCCAATCTCCATTTCTTACAGACAATAACGTGCTAGCATGGAGGGAAGTTCTTTCACCCCTCGTGCACAAATGGCTGTCTCTAGTCAGTTAAGCCTCCTTTGGCAGTGTACCTACCTGTACTGACCCCGGAACTGTGGCTCAGGTACAGTGCACAGGAGTAAAGCTGCAGCCACGGAGGTGTAGAAGAGCACTGCTTACCTGTCTTTCCGACATGACATACAGATACTTCTGGTCGGTGGAGAAGGCCATGTCTCGAAGGATAGGGCTCCCGTCCTTGAAAACTGAGACCATTTCATATTGAATTCTTCCACGGGGGGGGGGGCCATCTGCTCGGATCTGGAAAAAAGACAGATGACAGGTTATGTCACTACAGCTAAATGTGAAAAAGCACAGGCAGGCTAGAAACCAAATGCAGAATCAGTGTTTGCATACTGGAGACATAAGGCAAGGAATGCTCACAACCAACGTGAGGGAGCATGAGTTAAAGATGAGGCTCTTTCTACATCTCACTGCAACATTACTTCCACACACTATGAGAAATAGTGAGACTTCCAGCTAGGAAATGTGAAAGAACTGGGAAGCTGGCATGGTGAAACGGCAACTTCACAGGCTGATCACAATTGTCTCACTATTACCTTGCTCTCGTCCCACCTGGCTGTTGGATTCAGATGTTGCCTTTTGTCTTAAGCTTAGATTGCAAGATCTTTGGAGCAGGGACATTGATCTTTGTATGTACAGCGCATGGCGCAATTGGACCCTGGTCTCTGGGTGCTTCCACAATAACAATGACAAATAATAAAGAAAACCTTTCCAGATCCTCAGCTGATATACATTTGTGCCGTTCCATTGACTTTATGACTCGACTGAACTTTGGGGAAAAGGAAAGAGATTTAGAAAGAAATTGTCTTTCAACATGTGTCTCCTATTGAATCAGAGATGAGCAATAATACACCCTGGATTATGGAAAAACAAAACCAAACAAACAGGTACTCCACTATTACTTTTAAGCCTGCCCTATACATAGGCACTTGGAGCTAGATATCCAAAAGTGCCCAGCATGCAACCTGCACCCAGTGAGAGTTGTTCTTCTGAAAATCTGACCACTAAATGCTTGGATGGGAGCGGAGCTCTTTGGAAATCTGATCCGGATTGCAGATGCTAAGGCTGTGTGAAAATTTTGCCCATGGATTCTAATCCGATTTATACTAGTATAATTCCATTGACTTCAGTGAAGTTACTCCTGATTTGTACTGGCGTGAGAGGAGAATCAAGGTCTTTATGTTTATACAGTGACGGTATAACTCATGTTCCCAAAAATAAACCATTTAAAATTATTGACTTCCCATTTTCCCACAACCCCAAATTCAATATTACATCTGTCAAAATGGGGGAGCTGATCGTTTTTAGGAGTAGGAGTGGTAAATGTTGCATATTGATTTAGAGACAGAAACTGGATCTGATCTGATTTACAGTGGTCACTCTTCTATTCTAGTCAGGTTCCTCTACTGCTCATCGCCATGGTATCGGAGCTCCTTTCAGAAGTGCATTAAGTGAAATGACTATCATTTGTCACACACATGCTTCTTTCTGTCTTCCTTTCTTCTCTGACTCAGGGACAAAATTGTGTGTGAATTTTAAAAAAAACACACACACACACCTTGGATGTGATTTTCAAAAGCATCTAATTCTAAGTGACTCCAGATCACACGTCCTATTGAAATGGGACTTGTGCCTCTAAAATCACTCGTTCGAAATTCACCCTTTGGTTACAGTGGATCTCCCGCAATGCATACTGGGTTTGAGAGCAGAACCAGCCCCAAAGTTTCATGCTTTCAGAGCGTCCAAGAGGAGGACTGACTCATGCTGACTACCATACCTCCTCCCCAGTGGGGAAGTCCTTTAAAATATTAAGACACTAAGGACTGAGTCTGCCACCTTCTGAGATGATATGGTCCTCTGAGATGATATGCCAAATTCACAGGTTCCAGCAAGAAACATCTAGCCAAAGCACAAGCTGCCAAGTGGATGGATAAATAGCTCAGTGGTCACGTGGCTTGTTCAGTTCGAAGATCTCCTAGTCTTTTGGCATGGTGATTTGAAGCTGGATGATACAAATCCCTCTCCCTGCAGGAAAACCCTACACAAGTTATAATCAACCCCACTGCTGGTGAAGGCATGCCGCTGCTGAGATCACACCACCTCTTCCAAAAATTAATAATGTATGGCTTTGGGGGCTGGGAGGAGAATAAACAAACAATTTACATTATGTCTTCCCTAGCAGGATTTGCATATTTAAATAGCAATTTGATTGCAACATGGTGTCTACATAACACCAAACTGAAAACACTGGCAATGGTCAGGCTGGGAGATTAGACCAGCCATGCGAGCCAATGGCTCCACAGTGCACACTGATGGCCCAGTGGCTCTCTGTGACAGAGATACTGTTACATGCTGGCCAGCAAACCATAATCTGCACCAGGCGCTTTTAAAGCATGTGCACGCTGCCCTGCTAGGAAAAGGAAACACAGGGGGACCAGAGTCTTGGAAAAATCTCTTATCGCTAAGAAGCCATTTGCTGCAGACTCATGCTGGGCTGTCTTGCTGGATCCCAGCCTGCTGCTCAATTACTCCTGGGGCTGAGGCATGAAGAATCCAGGTTTGGAGGAGGCTGAATCTTCAGAAAAGGTGATGGGGCTTGTGGAGGAGGCATGGAACAATTCTTATTTATCTCACAGGCAGCGTGCGGCACGGGGTGGGGGGAATCCCTGTCATGAGATTAGGATTCAGAACTGGGAACCAGGAGAGCCTGGGATCTAATCCTTGACACTGCTACAAACTCACTGTATAACCCCTTGTCAAGTCACTGCAAGGGGAATTGTGGGTGGCTCAGCACCCATGGAAAAACTAGGCCGTGTGTCTGAGCCTCAGTTTCCCTGCCTGTAAAATGAGGACAATAACCCTGATCCTCCTTTGTTAAACACCCAAGGCCAGTTTGCAAAAGCTGCCATGCCAGTGTGAAATGCCATTATCAGACTCATAGAAAAGGGAAGTCACCCGCATCCCATCACTAAATACAGCAACTTGTTTGGAAGAGCCATGGGGTGCCTCCCTGCCAGACTAGAATAGCGAGTTGCGTTTGGATGTGCTGATGTGTTTATTTTCTGGGCATCTCTCCCCTCTCTTCACCTTTTAATTTTTTTCTTACTAATGAGCAGAAAAGGAACCAAACTGAATCTGAGTAGAGAAAAGGAGTTTGAAATCTGCACCTAAACCCAGATCTGAATTCCATTATTACAGACTCTTTAGCAAACTGCCCCAGACTTTTAGAGTGGGAAAGTTGGATAAAGATAGAGGAGCAAATCCTGTTGTGAATTACATTGGTATAAAGACACCCCACTGACTTCATGAAGTGCAGAGAGACAAGGGCAGAATTTCATCTTGAATTTCCCAGGGACAATGTATAATGTAATTGACTGCCATGGATTGACTCTAGCATTATGCTGCTGTATCTGAGAACAGAGCTGAACCTTGTGTCTCTCTGGAGCTCACCTGTAGAGCTGGGCGGGAAATGGATTTTTCATCCTACAAGAATTTTTGTGATTTCTAAACATTTCCCGTTCTTCACTGGGATGAAACTGAGACCTTTCAAAATTTGTCATGAAAAAACAGAGAAAAAGAGGAGAGCGAGTGAGAACCACCCCAGAACCAGCGGTCATGGCACTCATGTGAGAAATAGGAAAACCAGGTTCAAGTCCTTGCTCTGCCTGATTTATGACAGCAAGTCCCTGCTCACACATGTACTTTCTCTCTGGTTTTGAGCAGAAATTCCATCCTGGACCCGAGAAACCCTTCTGATAAAATACCCTGTTGTGGGACAAGTTTGCAGTTTGGGGAAACAGCCTTTTCTGATGAAAAAACTGTTTAGTCCAAAAATTCCCAACCAGCTATATTCACCCGGTCCCACAGCATGGTCACTGCAAGTAAGCTTCTCTGTATGCCATCACAGCTATTTAAACGGCAACCAGCACTGAGATCCCAAGCAGAGCATAGTGAAATCACACGAGGAATAAACAGCAGGAAGCGAATCTCGCAAGCTAGAAACGTTTCCATGAAAATATCTGATTGAAGGCAAAACGAGGGGGGAGGGGAATACGGCACATGAAGGAGCAGAAAACTTTCTAAAAAATCAACTGTTTTACAAAGTTCGTCCCTGGCGTTTCAGCAGCTCTTTATGTCGCCCCCGTCTCTAGCAATGAGGTCAGACAGGACTAATAAAAAGCGATGCCACTGGACAGACCTACTGCAGTCAATTGTTGGTTGTTGCAATCAAATTACAATTCAGGGTGGATTTGGCACTATGTTTATGAGTCTGCCTTTTTAAACTAGACAAGAGTGATATCTAGTCAACGGACCAGAGCAATGGGATTCAGGCTCCCTAGGTTCTAATCTGGTCTCTGTCACTGGCTTGGTGCGGGACATTGGGCTTCCCCTTAACTGTGCCTCATCTGCGCAAATGGAGATGAGAATATTGACCTCCCTCAAAGAAGCAGCCAAAGGCCGACTAGCGTTTGTGCTTGGAGATTGCTGGATGAAAGGGGAAAGGGGGAGAGTCACAGTATATTGCATGGATAATGAATGCTGAGAATATGCCCCATAAACACTATCAGCCACATGCACCTGATACATGATCGGCTCTTATTCATTTGGGCAGGTACTTTCAACAATACTGATGATTATTCTGCTCTGGAAGGGATGGCAGTGCTGGGATAGTGCTATCGGCCACAATGGTGATGGATTCGCCATTACTCACTCTACTTTCTGTTGACGCTTAAAACCGACCAAAGAAAGAATTTAAGGCTTGTGGGTGGGGGAGTGGGAGGGAAGAGTCCCATGATGCTTTGCAGATAAGCTAACTTTAAGGAATGGAATTTTTCTAAGTAATAACCTTTAGAAATTGCTGCAGCAGATATAGGAATATTAACCACAAATATGTGTCAAAGGTATGAAGAACTGAACAAACCATGTGACCACTGAGCTATTTATCCATCTGCTTGGCAGCTTGTGCTTTGGCTAGATGTTTCTTGCTGGAACCTGTGAATTTGGCATATCATCTCAGAGGACCATATCATCTCAGAACGTGGCAGACTCAGTTGTTAGTGTCTTAACAACATAACCCCGCAAAAGGGAATACGCAACTAACTAGACTAACTAGATGGTATCGAGGCAGCGGCAAAGCTGCAAGGGAACACAGGACTTAGAAAATAACCTATGATAAGAAGTATATACTAAAATGAGGAAGTGGATAAGGGTTGGAATGATATGCAATAAAGAGTAATAAGGGTATAATTGCCCTGAGCAAACTGGAGGAAGTAGAGACCATTTGGAGTCTGAATGCAGGCTGTCAGCGAACTACAGGGCAGTTTCTCCATAGGTGTTGGGAGCTGTATGTCTCTCTGTATATGTGCTATCTTTACTCTTAATCAATGCAAACAATCAAGTGATTTATATGAGGTTTGTTATTATTAAACCAATCTGGACTTGAGAGAACCCCTCTCACTAAACATATACTCACAATTCAATCTGTGTTTAAGTTGAAGGTTCCAGGACTGTACGTACCTCAGTCATTTAAACTGAGGTGCAAAATCAATCCCACACTGCTCCT
This sequence comes from Trachemys scripta elegans, assembly GCF_013100865.1. Classification (NCBI taxonomy): domain Eukaryota; kingdom Metazoa; phylum Chordata; order Testudines; family Emydidae; genus Trachemys; species Trachemys scripta. The sequence goes on from NC_048301.1 coordinate 116,620,704, forward strand.
TTCCTCACGGAGTCCTTGCATCAGCACAAGCTGCCAGGAGCCATGCAGTTGATCTAGTGCCCTCTATAACCTCCATGCTCAGTTAGTGACTCTTGCCTTTACCAGCTGCTATGTATGTCTCCAAGCCTAAAATGTTCTCTCAGCATCTATCTTCCTCTCTCTCTCCATCCACCCATCCTTAAACTAGCTGTCTAAAGCTGTTTCCACGGCAACAGTCTTTAAAGTCCTTCCGTAAAAACGTCTGATTGTAATTTGTGGTGCATTTACTGGCAGCTGCCAAGCCTGCTGGGGTGGCAACTTTCACTCACAGAGACACAGCCTGACTGGAGTCTATGAGGAGGGCACTCTGTCATTTCCCACTGTTCTCCCATTTCCTTGACGAACAGACACGCCTCTTCCTAGTCATCTTAGAGACAGGGAGGCCTCATGGATCAGGCACTGGACTGGGACTTAGGAGATCTATGCTCAGTTCCATGTACTCCCTGTGTGACCTCAGGCAACACACTTAACCTGTGCCTCAGTTCCTCTTCTGTAAAATGGGGATAACAACAACAACTCCCTTTCCCCACCCTTTTTTCTGAGCAAGCCACAAACTCTGTGGTTTGTGGTCTCTTACCATATGTATGGACAACACCTAACACAGTGGCATTTCGCAAGACTGCAGGCCAAATGAATGGTTAGGGCCCGGAGTATATGCAGTTCACATAGACTCAGTCTAGCAATAACAGTAGAATAAATGCATGCATGAGAGAGAGAGAGAGAGCTCTGCAGTATCTAACGGGTTAAAACTGGAATGGGGTTTAGGAGGGGAGGTAACCAGCCAGATGAGCTGTGTGGCGCTCACACAGCTGGTTGCTTTTAATCTGCCCTCTGAGCTGCTATTCGCCTGTAGAGAGTCAGTTATATTAAACTCTGTGCCTGGAGGAAGATTTGTCAGCTCAGGTACAAGAGCTCTGAGAATGGTTACAAGAGGCTGTGGGGGTCTGGGCAGGGAGTGCACTAATTGCAATGGCTGAGAGCGAGGCAGCTGCAAGTGGGATGTGTGGTCTGGGTTCATTTGGGCTTGGGCTGCTGGAGAGAAACGCCCAATAAATATTCACCAGCTTCCAAAAGGGACCCCGCTCTCCTAGGGAAGAGGCATTCATTTCAGCTCCATTTCTTTCTGTATCTGGCTCCTCCTGTGTGCTGTTATTACATGCACTAAACTGCCGCCCTTCACCTCTCCCAGAATCTGGGAGAGGTGAAGGTCAGGAGCGGCACCAGGGTTTTTGCCGCCCTAGGCGGCAGCGCTCCTCCTCTGAGCATTCAGGGGGCCTGGGGTCTTCGGCAGCGGGGATCCTTCCACTCCGTGTCTTTGGGGCACTTTGGCGGTGGGTCCTGGAACGAATGAAGGACCCGCCCCTGAATTTCTGCCAAAGATCCGGAGCAGAAGAACCCCCCCGCCGCCGAATTTCCGCCGAGGGCGGCAAAATGCTGCCCCCCAAATCCTGCTGCCCTAGGCGACCACCTAGGGTCGCCTACTGGAAGTGCCGGCCCTGAGTGGTTCCTCTTCAAATATTCCTTGTGATATTTTAGGCCCTGAGTGGAAAAAAAAAATCACCCTATATATTAATTTCCGGGGATCTTTCATCCAATACGCCTCTTCGGAGGATAGTCACACACCAGCTAGAACTGCTTCTCACCTTTCTGATTGGCCACAAAGGGCCACTCTCCTCCTTCCAGCTGAGAGACCTGAGAAGCCATTTCGTTCTTGAGTTGTCCAGTAGTAGCTCAGACTTCTCTGGCAATTGTCTTTGCCCCCAGAACCAAGCACAAAAATCTCTGAACTCCAGCTTCCTGGCCTAGCGTCACTAGAATCTTTCCCTCATTCTTCTCACAGGACAACCCCCAAACCAGGTGTCTAGCGCCACAACACCCAACCAAGCAGTGGAAGATGCATCCGTTAGACAGAACACTCTCATCCTGACAGTTTGGTTTCCTTGGCAACAAATCATGAGGTCACAATGGAAAAATGATGACTTCAGTGAATGGGGAAGGAGAAAAAGGGATCAACTCCACGACAAGAAGCTTTTGTTGATATTTGGAGAGTGAAATAATTTCTCGAGCCAATTTATGGGCATTCATGCTGCAGCACGAGCCTTTCCAGTGCCTGGCAACTGTGTCAATAAACACGATGCCACAGACACCAGGAAGAGGAGACCTAGTTTAGTTTAACACCCAGGATTCAGGATGTGGTGCTTGCAATATTTAGTCAAGCTCTTAGGAGTCAGGCCTGCCAGTTGGGATGGCAGCACTTCAATTAACTCAGGAGCATTCGGCTCAGCTGGAGATGGCTCAAGATTCCAGAAATATCCATTTCACACAGAGCATGCTCAGAGCCTTAGCACAGACATTAGTGCAATTACTCCCATAGTCACGTGACATCACCACTTTCACGTAGACACCAGTGTTGCCAACTCTCACGATACTTGGGGTACGTGCGGGTAGCGATCGATCTGTCAGGGATCGATTTATTGCGCCTCGTCTAGACGTGATAAATCGATCCCCGAATGCGCTCCCCATCGACTCCAGAACTCCACCAGAGCGAGAGGCGGTAGCGGAGTCGAGGGGGGAGCCGCAGCTGTCAATCCCACGCCATGAGGACCCGAGGTAAATCGATCTAAGATACGTCGACTCCAGCTATGCTATTCACGTAGCTGAAGTTGCATATCTTAGATTGATCTCTCCCCCCTCCCCCAGTGTAGACCACCCCTTGGCGTTTCCCATAAAGCCTCAGCTCTTGGAGTCATGAGATTACTAAGAATCTCATAGAATTCAGGCTGGAAGGAACTTTGAGAGGCCATCTACTCTAGGCCCCTGCGCTGAGGTAGGACCAAGTATACCTAGACCAGCCCTTGAATGCAGCGTAGTGCATCCTCGTGACCTGCACCTGGGGGCCGTCACGAGGGGTGTGGCAGCCCCAGTAGGGAGGCCCAGGTCCAACTCCACCGGGCCCCGACCCAGGGCCCTAACAATGGCAGCATGGTCCTACACTGGGTCAAGCAGGGAATCCCACTGAAACACGCCGACCTCATGAGGGTGGGAGTTACCACTTGCTCACCCCTCCCTGGGTCACTTCTTACTGGCTTTCCTGCAGCAGCAGTATATAGGGCATCCAGGCTCCTCAACACAGGATGCTCCCTGCGGTTCCAATGATGGCAGGCCTCTGATACGGGTCTCGGGCTCTTCAGCTCCCGTAGGTAAGGACTGTAATGGCTCCTGGGCTGGAGCCTCTACCAAGCGTCCTTCCTCCTTGGCAGTCAGCCCAGACTGAGCTAGGCTGCTCTCTTTTATACTGCAGCAGCAGTTGGAGCGTGCCCAGCAGGGTCGAGGGGGCGTGCTAAGAGTGCTGCCTTAACCCCTTCCACTCCAGTGCGGGGCCAGTTCACCCCGTCACAGTCTGATAATTTCATTCTTTACTATAGTTTCAACCAATTTGCCTGGTACTGTTTGGGAGGCTTCCTGTTTCTAATGTCCGTAAAAAAAATTGCTGTTAGTTATTGTTTTTAGGTAGTTGCTCTTCAAATTCTCTTTTGTCCTACCATATTATACTTATACACTTGACAGAGTTTATGCTCCTTTCTATTGTCCTCACTACAATTTGACTTCCAATTTTTCAAGGATGTCTTTTTGCCTCTAACTGCCTCTTTTATTCAGTTTAGTCATGGTTGCATTTGTTGGTCACTTACTTTCCCCCCTCCCTTTTTCTATTTGGGGTATACAGTTGGTGTTTTTAAATATAGTGTCCATGCAGTTTGCAGACATTTCACCCTTGTGACTGTTCCCTTTAATTTGTTTAACTAGCTTCCTCATTTTCAGGAAGTTCCTCTTTTTGAAGCTAAATGCTACTGTGGTGTGTTTCTTTGGCATTTTTTCCCCTATAAGAATGTTAAATTTAATTACATTATGGTTGCTATTACCGAGCAGTTCAGTTATATTCATCTCTTGGACCAGATCCTGTGCTCCAGTGAAAGAATAGCCAGATAGATAGTAGGAGAAGTTGGTGGAGACTAAATGATGAAATCCCAAAGAGGATAAGATGCTCAGCACATGGATATGTTCAGCAGTTTGGAGAACAGAAGAGAGGAGGATGAGGATGGAGCAGAGGCTCTGGGATTTGGCGGCGAATCAGAGGAGTCACCTGGGACGGATATAGCTCTTTCCTCAATCACTCTTGATGTGTGTTTGCAAATATGCTTGAAAAGTGCCAAACAACACACTCTGCAAATCCAAATATCAGTGCTTGGCTCAGAGTATACAGGGCCAGCAAAACGCGCACACACGATGAAACAGAATGCATTTCAATTCAGAAATTGCAGTTTTTCAAAAGGCATTGTGGAGATTTATGTGGCTAATACCCCTACAATACAGACTGCAGGCATAAGCTCTGCATTATCTTAAGAGATTAGCAAAATACCATATTGTGTCATGTATATGTTGCAGTGTAGCACCCCCGGTGACAGTGTGTGATCCATTCAAGGCTCTAATATGACATGAAGCTCCTATTTGCCTATTGTATCAATGCTTCCGCTATGTATTTTGCCTGGCGTTACAATGATTACTGTACCAAAGCTAAGATGCAGTTGGATCTCCTTCCAGTTCCTCCCAGCGGGCTCCCATTAAAGGGCATTAACATTCTTTGTGGGAACTTTCCATTATTAAAATTACCTGTCTCTTTTCATTATGAGTTTTTCAATGAATCTCCTGGTTAAGCGCTCAGTGCCAAAAAACCAGCAGCATCAGTCTTTGTCCACGAGGACTGACTTCCTGCCTCAGATCCTAAGAGCAACGCAAGGCCAGTTGACGTTAACTTTTCAAGAGTTGCAGCTACTTTTCCTCGTGCACAGGCACACGAGAGGAAATGGACTCAAAGGCATCTGTATTGTTAGCTACCTACGTAGGTGTGACATGCCCTGGAGAGACTCTGCATGTGCACAAAAGATATGCTGCTGAAATGACTCTCCAGGTAAGGAAGCGAGGGGCACTGGGCGTATCAGTTGCTCCTCTGCTATTTGCACATAACAGTGGCAAAGCAAAAAGCGCCAGCAGCCCTGGAGCCTTTCCTGCTGGGGTTTCTAGCCTTGCAGGGTGAATGCCATTGAATAGCGTTAAGTTTCTGTAAAATGGGTACCCCTGGTGAGGTTTTAGAGGCTGTGGAACTCTACACCAGTGTGTCACTGCATCTATTACTGGAAATGAAAAACAAAGCAGCACAGAGACACCGTCTGCTCCTGATGCCTGTCCTTGCAGAATTAATATGACAACTTATTCTGTACTTTCAGCTGTACACCTCTACCTCGATATAACGCTGTCCTTGTTATAGAGCCAAAAAATCTGACAGCGTTATAGGTGAAACCACGTTATATCGAACTTGCTTTGATCCGCCGGAGTGCGCAGCCCCGCCCTCCCGGAGCACTGCTTTACCGCGTTATATCCGAATTCGTGTTATATCGGGGTAGAGGTGAATGAGGCAGCTCTCCTGACACCTTGCTTTGGTGATGGGAATATCCACCATGGAGAACAACATGATTCTGGCTGGAGCAAGCAAAGGCCTACAATCCTATCATACCTTTCCCACCCCACATTCTCTACAATTCTGTGGACTTTCCCCTGCCTAGTTCTGGCGCTGAACAAGGATTCTGCAAACAAGGGGTTCAGCAATGCAAGCACTCCCCAAAGACAGGCTGAGATAAACAAACATCAGCCTGAGTCTTCCTGTGTGTGGCTCTTTCAAACACTCTCTGCAGAGGCTATTCACATTTGCTAATCCAATTTAATTAAACTGGGCAGTTCTGCAATCATATCAAGCTTAAAAAGGAGGTTAGATGCACATGGTGATAGAGTATTTTTGCCCTCCAGTTAACTCGCTTTTTTTCAATCCCATTTTCCTATTTAAAGGTAACCCCGCTGGGGTTGCATATTATCAGTGCTCCCATATCATCTGCCTTTACAATGCCCACTGAGACATTAAATGCAGCATTCTGAAGTATTGGCAATTCTGGCACCCCAATACAGTGGCTAAATCTGCACCGTTCAACCTCAATCTGTACAATGAAACCCACAGCTGCCCATACCACTCACAGGGAAGCAAGGCCCATGGAGATTACAAGTTGCTTCATAAAATACTCCAGCTGCTCTTTGGACCCAATTCAGAATTATCCTGTGGACACAAAACCTGACTCAGCTGTCACTGATGTCAGTGGCAAATCTCCATCAATCAATTAATCCCCCCAACATTGCTGTGAGCTAGGTTAGTACCTTTTTACAGGGGACTATAATGAGGCATAATAAGGTCAAGTGACTTGGACAGAGTCATATGACGAATCAGTGGCGGAGCTGCAAATACAACCCTAGAATCCCAACTCTTAGGTGCCCACTTGAACTGCTAGGTGATATTCCTCTCCATTTATACCCTAGTCATTATTGGACTGAGATTATAAATGGGGCAAAACCCAACCCTAAAGAATTTGGGCCTTAATTCCCCTATTGAACCCTTTGTTCGGACATAGGAAGGAACAATAGTGGTGTGATTAAATATCCAGTCCCATGCATGGGAAGTTTCCCTCTTGAAATTAAAGTGAAATAGTAATCCTATTAAGTATCTTTCCTTTAAATCATAGAGATGTCCGCGAGGAAATTAATGACAACCTGTTACATGCACATTCAATTCAAATCAGCGTATCCAATTACCTCCATTACCTGGAGGCCCCCTCATATTCCAGTCTCTTTCGCTCCTGTCATATTTTCTCTATTTAGCCCTAAATTATGGTGGAATAGAGTCATTCTTGGTGGTGTCTTCTCCATTTCTCCCCCTGCAGATGTTACTGGGTAGGCATCAATATGGGGTTCATTTCTAAAGGTCACCAATTTGCCGTGCTTAATGGCTGGTAGAGAGCGAGCCCCTGAAGAGCAAAATGAGCAGCAAAGGTCCCCTCTCCAAAGCACGAGAAAATCCATAAACTGCAGAGCCACCTTGTCGCGCTAGAGATTAAATACATCAGCCAATTCCCTGCATGTTTCCCTTTTTGAACCTCTAGGGGATCATCTGGGAAGATGAGTCTGTACTGTTAAGAGCCCCATGCAAAAAATGAAGCCATTTGCAGCACCCAAGTGGTTACACTGGTCCTACAAAACCCAGCAACTATGCTACGTGTTTTTGAGCCCCAGCTACTAGCAACGTATCAATTAGTTATATTTACACAGAGACGTAGACATAAAACACTCTTGTAACAAGTACCATAGGGAGGTCCGTAGGTAGGGCTAACGCAGAGTAGCAAGGCTCCCAACACAAGAGCGGCAGAGCATTCAGCTGTGGGACAAAGGGGCTACGTCTCTCTCAGTGTCCACATCAGTGGCAGAACCTTTGTGGTGCATGTAAGTTCCAATCGGACAATTGCAGAGCCAGGAATGAAAACCTGTAGTGGCTCTCAGGCTCAGTGCCAGACACACTCACTCCCCTTCAAAATGAAATCAAATATTGAGAATGGGGTCTGTACTGCTGCAATAATCCCATCGTGCTACGGTATGCATCACGGTAATGCCCGAGCACGTCACAGACACAAACTGAACAGCTCTGTGGTTAAGGAGGTGTTATTCCCATTTTGCTGATGAGGAAACGGAGGCACGGGGAAGGGAAGTGACTTACTAAGGTCACCAAATTAATTTTACTGCTCGTTTTACATAGCAAGCGATTGGGTCAGCTGAGAACAGAACCCAGATGTCCTGACTCCCAGTCCTGTGCCTTAATCAGATCCTTCATCATCTGCAGAAACCGCAGAGTCTTCAGCTCCATGCCAGTGGCGATGGTTCATCCGGATGATGCCACTCCTCTCAAGACAAAACAGATGCAGCTGGTAGGTCCAGGGGCCCTTTGATATGATGAGTCATAACTATCCTGACCAAAAGCACCACAAAGGCTGCTGAGGCTTTACTTGCTTCCTGCCCCATTCATGCTGGCCATGGCTATCCAACACAAGCGTACAGCGACAGCATTTGTCAGGGTGCTTGCTTTACCCTGGCAGTCTGAAACAACAGCAGCAATTGACATGAAAGCTTTGAGTCAAACATGCCGCCAAGCAGAGATGGTTGAGTTTGGGCTGCAAATCCAGCCTGACAGATCAGCTCTTCTTCCTTCACGCTGCTGGGCACAAGGCAAACTAAGCAACAAGCCAGCGTGAAGCCAGGAGAGTCTGACTGTTTGGATTTTCCAACCCCAAACATTTTCCTATGCTATCCTCTCCCCTATTTATGAGATGTTCTAGGCATGTGTAGATGAACTTCCACTACCCGTTTCATTAGGATGCCGGATTTCCTTGCAGACAGAATTGAGGTTCCTCTCTACTCTCATGCAATCCTTATTTCTGGGGAATCCCGCTCCTGGGGACATTTGTTTGTATGAATGTGCATGTGCATGTATATCTTTAAAAGACAGAGGGAGGTGGGTAGGGGAGTAAGACAGCCATGAAGCAGATCAGAATAAGTTGGAGAGTAAGTTAGTGAGTTGCTGTGTCTGTAGCTGTACACTGGGTGCTAAGAGCAGGAGGAAGAGATCTGAGATCAAGCCTGAGTTTATTTTTACAAGCCTCCATGACCCAAATTATTTATAGATCCCAGGCTTTTGTGACTTCAATACTAATGTCAAATCTCTCTCTTTCTCTCTCACTCACACACACACACACACTTCCCAACCCCATAGCTCTGGCAGCGTTAGCTAAACGATTAAAGTCACAACCCAGGGACATGGAGTTCCCTGGAGAAAGTCTCTCAGTCTGTCCAGAACTGCTGCGATAATTGGAGAGAAGCACAGAAAACTGGAACTGCCTCCCTCTGCTGCCACCTCTCCTTCCCACCATTGTGCTGAACTGGGGCAGAAATAGGAGGCACTGAGCAAGTGGGCAGGGCAGGACTTCATTTCTATTATTTGGAGCAATTGCACCAGCAAGTGCCACCAAACACAGAAATACCAACCAAGCAAATGCACCCAAATTAACTCTCACTCGCAGCCATTTCAGCACCAGGGGGTTGAACAATCTGCATTTGACTGTGAGGTTCCCATTTAAAACTATTGCTTTTCCCACTTGTTTTCTAAGCATGCTCCATATGCCTTTTGTCCAGCACAGGGGGAATGCAATTAGCACAGAGTGCATAAAAATGGAGAGAGACTTGACTGCTTTAAATCCCTTCCCATTGTACACGCCAAGTACATCCAAGGGCATTTTGGGCAAGGACGGAGAACGAGTCAAACTCTCCCTCCTGAAACTGGCACTGCAGACAGTCAGATGTCATGCCAAGAGAAGCACAGATCTCTTCTGTTTCAGCAGAAGCCCACATAACCCCTGGCAAATGACAGTTAGTTGTAACGCCGACGCTCAATCTACCGCTTTGCGAGTGCGCCTATGAGGCTGCTTCAAAGAGGCTCAGATATCCTACTGCAGAAAAGGGGTCAGTCAATTCAGCCTCTCTTATTTGCAGGTTTGAAAGAGGTAGGGAAGTGGAACCAATTCCCTGAGCAAATGCTTCACCACCCCTGTCCTGCATGCATGAGCACACACTGGTATTTGTAGAATACTTGTAACTGTGTCGGTCCCAGAATTAGAGAGACAAGGTGGGTGAGATGTGCTAAACAATCTGCTCCACCTTGCTTTTAGCAGCGGTGCTCGAAGTACCTTTCCACACCTGTGTGTGGCTCGAAAGCTTGTCTGTCTCACCACCAGAAGTTGGTCCCATAAAAGCTATTATTGCACCCACCTTCTTTCACACACTGATGTGCTATTGTAACATCTCTCCTGAGTGCAGCTGGGGCATGTGGAAGAGATCTTGCTTGTGAGCAGTGGGGCTGGGCATACTGGTTTGTTATTGCAGGGTTGCTTGTGAATACTGGAGTTGTGAAATCTGATTTGCAAATGGAGAATTATTTATAAGTGCTGGCACTGTGTATACTGTTAAGTTATTGTAGGGCTGTGGATGATCAGTGGTGATGTTTATTGGGCATGTTGCTGGTAACTTATTTTTACAAAAAAGGACCAGTTAAAAAAACTATTTCTGAATCTAGACCAGAGCCTATACAAAGAGCTATAGGCCAGAAACAGAACAGCCTTTTCCAACCCTTTAAATAAACTCAGACTTCCATTATCTCAAAAAACAGTTCTGACTAATGGACAACTCAGATGCTTTGGCTAAGCTGAGAGCAAGAAACTCATCTCACACCATCCCAGGAGCTATACTTAAGCATCCTAAAATAAAAAGTACTCATCAGTCCCCCCGGGCTGCTCTTTATGGCAGCAGCTGCAGCACTGAGCTGGTGAGTGAAACACAAAGGAAAAGCAGAGAGAAGAAGCTTTGATGACAAAGCCAAAGCAAGTGAAAGGCAATTGCGCTGCAGTGCTAGGTGCTCCATGACACGGGAGAATACATCACACTAGCCAGAGAGCAAACTTTTCCAGTTCAGCAAAATTTGAGGGGGAAAAATTCAAGCCGTTCACTGAAAGTTCTGCATAATTAAAGCAACAAAAAGGACGGTTTTTCTTCTCTTTAAATATTTTAAAGACCTTTTAGAGATTTCTTTCTTTCATGGTTTCCTTTGTAGTTCCTTCCAGCATCTACATGTATAAAGGGCAGGTGGGGCTGGGCTCTCTCTTTTCCAACAACAGTCCTCCCACACTCTGCAAAGCCCCCAACAGATGGCTCGTTTGTCTCCCTGCTTCTGAGTTAGGCACTAAAACTCTGAGGACAGTGCCCCACTGGATGCTGTGATCCAGACAGATCTCACCTGGTAAGCAGGGCATCTCTCTCTCTCCTCCCCCATCATTCCCCCTGTCTCCCAGTCATACCACAGCACCTCACTATATTTACCCTCACAACACTGCTGTGAGGTCAGGCAGTGTTGTTGTCCCTGTTGTACAGACTGGGAACAGAGGTGCAGAGAGACTAAGGGCTTTATACACTTACATTTTATAGCGCTCTAACTTGCTGGCTCATGGGTGTGAAAAATCACCCCCCCTGAGCGCAGCAAGTCTGAGCACTTTAAAGCACCAATGTAGACAGTCTGAGCACTGGGAGTCAATCCCCTTGTGGAGGTGGATTACCAGTAGCGCTGGGAGAACTCTCTCCCAGTGCTCGCGCGCGACCACACTCGCACTTCAAAGCGCTGCCGTGGGAGTGTTGCCGCGGCAGCGCTTTGAAGTTTCCAGTGCAGACATACCCTAAGACCTTGTCTGCACTTAAAAGTTTTGCTGTTTTAACTGTGCCGGCATAATTAAAGCAGCCACCCTCCCCAGTGTAGACACAGTTATACTGGTATACAAGTGCTTATGCCCACGTAGCTTTTTCTGGTTTGGCTACGTGAAATAAGCTCTACTAGTATTAAGCATCTTATACCAATAGAATTGCATCTACTCTAAGGCTTTTACTGGCATAACTATGTCGGTGGGGAAAAAAATGTAAACACCTCGCCCCCCTCTCCCCCCCCCAACATGCTGGTAGACTTTTTGATTGTGGATCAGGCCTAGCAGACTTGCCCACGGACACAGTGGAAGTCTGTGGCAGAGCAGGGAAGTGAACCTAGGACTCCCACATCCCAGGCTAGTGCCCTAACCACCAGGTTAGGTCAGTATTCAGGTAGGAGCATGTAGGTGGTGCCGTTCATTGGCTAGGTACTGCTTCCCCCCCCCCCCCCGCCCGCCCGCCCGCCCACATCCTGACTGAACATCGCCATGGCCCAGGGTGATGCTAGAGGGTGTCGTGCAGCTGGAGGTGCAGGCTTTCTGATGGTCATTAAATCAAGATGCTGACCATCTGGGGGCCATTAAAGATTGCATGGCCTTTCTGCAGGAGACTCATGCGCCCAAGTTTGGAAGTTTTATCACTGACGTCAATAGGATTTGGATAAAGCTCTTTACTGGGTTCAAACTACAACTCAGACACCATGGCAACAGGTGCCAGCAGAAAATCTTAAGAGAGATAGAATAGTGCAGCTTAGGCATCCCTCTCTCCCTTACGTCTTCCCTCATTTCCATTCTCTTCCTCCCATCTCCCCCACCCCACCCCTTCTTCTGGAGGGAAGATCTTCCAAGATAAAACAGGGAGGGATGTAAGGAGGCACCACACAGAGACTAATCAGCAGCCCCAGCACCTTTAATTTATTACTGCGTGAGAGGCTTGTTGAGAACAAAGCTGGCAGTTCGGAAGATCGTTCCTTTAAAAGATTTTTTATTTGAAAAGCTGTCAGCTCGCACCTTGTCACATCCCTACTCGCAGGAGAGGAACTTTAATAATGTGTCACCTCATGCAAATGAGCTCCTAATTAATTAAGTACTATTCTTCCGGGGATGGATTCATTAGAATCAAATTTGGACAGATGGGGTGGTTAGGTTAGGGCTGTATTGTGTTCTACTTTAAATCATCTGGCTTTGGAGTCTGGGCACTGGAGATGGCCTCAACGGGCAAAGCACATGATTCCTACAAAGTTCTTGCTTATCATCCCTTCGTGTGGAAGGAATGCCAGTTCTATGGATACATCTCTCTTTCCTCCAGACTCGTCTCTCCACAGACCCTCCGCATTTTGAAGGATTTCACTCATTGCAGACTCCAGGTTATCTACGTTCCACACAAATCTGACATACCCTTCTGTTGTTAAAAAGGATTTACTTTAGAAATAAAGAATTGGGGAACTGAGTCATAGATTTTAAGACCAGAAGGAAGTTTTAGATCATCTAGTCTGACCTCCTGCATAACACAGGCCATAGGATTTGACTCGGTTATGTTGAGCCCAATAACCTGTTTGGCTAAAGCACCTTTCAGACAGGCACACAGTCTTGATTTGGAGACATCAAGAGGTGGAGAATCCATCCCTTCCCTTGGTAGTTTGTTCCAATAGTTAATCACTGAGGGTATGGAGACAGCTCTTTTCCCTCCAGGCACTTTTCACACCCCCAACGTTTTTTATGTTTCCTGCATGAATAATATGTGGGCGCCACTTCTTCTGGGTCTCTGTAAAGCCCTAGGACCCACATTTGGGCTGGACTGGGTTGATAAAGAAATTGCATAAACAATTCTGCCCTTAACACATGAAGAAATGGAAGGGTCACAACTAAAGCTGCCTGAGAAAACAAACTTTTCACCAAGATTTCCTTTAACTTTTTTGGTTTTCTAAACAGAAAACTGAATTTTCAATGAAAAATTCCATTAAACTCAAAATTTAGAAATTTTTAACCAGCCCTTGATATGACCCCGTGAGGTGCATCATCTCAGACAGAAGCAGAGTAGGCCAAACAATGGAGGGGAAATTGTTCTCTCCCTTCCTTTGTTTTTTTAATTGCAAGAGTATCAATGAAAATTTTCAAAGAAATTTCAAGAGTCAGAAGTTTTCCGCCAGCCCTCCACACAAACGCTTTTTGCTGCCACCTCTTTCCCCATGTCTGGCACTTATTCAGGGCAACAAAGGGTTAATATGAGATCTGACCAGCTGCATGCCATGTCCCCATTTTGCTGACAAGCTTAGCAGAAAGGCCAATCCAAATTCCCCTTTCACCTGTCCAGAGAAGTCCTCATAGACCTGTACAACTTAGGGCCTGATAAACCCAGCAAAATCAATGCAAGTCTTTCAATGGACTTTAGACCAGGCCCATAGTCAGGGGGAGAGGTGGGCATGGCTCCTCAGTTCCTATAACAACCCTCTCCTCCCCTCCAAAGTCCCTTTGGAGCACTCATTGTGAGGAGGGAACATTACCCAGGTGCTGCCTGCCTGGCACAATTTCTGCAGGTACGGGACTTGGGCTCCAGGGCCGTCAATCTGACATCTTCCACCAGGATCGAAGTCCCTTATGAGTTACCCATTGAACATGCAACCACTTGAGAGCATCCAGGATATTATTCACAGAGCGGCGACAGCTCAGGGCATGTCTGCTGAACATTAAAAACCAACCCGCCCCAAATTTGTTCCTTAATAGAGACCCCGAAGGTGCATTGACTTCCTTTTTTCTCTTGTTAAACATTAAGCGCCTTTTTCCCCCTCCACCTTCTATTATTACTTTTAAAGAGATGGCTCTGCGCTTCTCTGGGGAATAGGAATCATTAAGTGAACAGCACTTGGCTGCACGCAAGTTTTACATTTTGGCACTGAGCAAGGGAAGCCATCAAACAGACTAAGAACTGGTCTCAGAGAGAAGGGAATCGGGTAGGTGTTCTTATAGCATCAGGCACCCCATGCTGACCCTTTCTGTAATGCTCTTTCCTCGCCTCCTTTGCTCTTTCCTTGACCCATCTCTGCGGCTCGTGCTTAGTGATGCCCTTACCTGACTCCTTCCACTCGGAGTTGACGTGTAAATGAAAATACAGCTACGCTAAGAGGAGGATGTGGCTGCCACAGCACAAGCTATTTCTTTTCAACACCCTGTGTCCTGTCTGTGCCGCACATGCTGGCATTGCCTCACGAACAGATGCTAAACAAAGGCTGTTCCCGTGCAATGTGAGCCCCGACATTTGCCTAGCAAATTCTTGGTGAGAATGGACTGACACAGCTCTCCATGCAACTCTCTCGCCCCGGACGTGCCGAACGCCTGGGTCACATGCTGACTTGTTTCCTTTTTTCCCCCCCCCCCCCCCTTCTCCCCTTTGCCTTTGCCTCAAGGCTGCTGGGAGTTTTTTTTTTTTTTTTTTTTTTTTTTTAAGGAACTAAGATTTATTGAACAAGCTTTCGCAGCCTGCTACAATAAATATCCTTTTGTGTGTATGTGAACAAGTTTAGAAACAAGGAAGGGACTCTGACATTAATACACTAAGATCTCCCTATTAGCTGTATTACTCATCATTTTCAAAGTCAGCAGCGTTCTTCCTTTTCAGTCGCTCAAATTCTTCGTTCCCCCAGGTGTAAACAATATAGGCCAGCACAAAAGGAGGAGCTACCCTGAAGACCTGTGAACGAAATCGCCTCCATACATTTGGAATTCCTTTGGTGAAGTAGTTAGGGAATGCCTTCTGCTCAAATGGAGACAAGCTGTAAGTGATCACATGCCTCACTCTTGCCAAGTTTCCAAAATGGCCACCCATTTTAAATTGCCTGTACCAGGCCCGCTCACTCGGACGTCAGTTGGCAGGCATCCACTTGGAACTCATGAACTCTCCAAGGACAAACAGGAGCCATCACGCCTCATTCTGCTTGATGCCCACAACTTGCAATTAAAGATGAAAATGTTTTGGGTCGTGCAGGTGGATTTCTTTTTTTGTTTGGTTGGTTTTGGAAGCCATGGGCTGAGCCTAGGTACAAGGGTTACTGTTCAGGTGCATTCCAAGTTCAGAGTAACTGAATGAAATAATCACGGCTGACAGACAGGCACCAGAAGAGGCAGATACAATGAACACAGCACACACAGACACACACATTCCCCAACAGCGATTAGGTTCTGCCAGCTGCCCGGAAGAACTGCAGGTACAGGAAGAGTTGGCAAGGGAGAGGGGGTCAGATCAGATGCCTTCGTAGCTGGTGGTATTGCAATGCATCATGGAAAGGAGATGATTTCCATGGGACACACAGCCAGGGATGCCAGGGGCAGGACAGAGCTCTACAGTTCAAGCTTTTTAAACGCTTTGTTTAAAAGAAAAAAAATGTGTGGACTGGCACCCAGTGTGTGTCCAGGAGAGGGCCAGCCTCACCTTTCACTACCATGCCAATGTGACTCAGTCCTCACTGGAAGGGGTCTCCTCTAGGGTGAGAGAGGGAAGTCAGTCAGTCAGTCAGATACCAGGGCCCATTCAATCCTTGGCCTCGCTGCTGAGACTGCTGACAAGGGGCCCAGGCACCAACTCTAGTGATGGCTTTTGCCATATAGAGGCCCATTTACTGGGAATGGAACTGAGATCACAAGCAATTAAGATCGATGCTTCATAAACTTTGCTTCGGAGACCCAGCATAAAGCCTTTTCCTATGCACCTCAACTAACTACCTGCCTCCCCCACCCCCGTTTCTTTTGATGAAGGGTATGTACACCAAGATACTCATTTTTGCTAGGTCAGCATTTGCATGCAGGACTGACAGCCAACGCCTCCCCCACCACAATCCCTGCTCTGCTTGTTAACATGCCACAACGTGATCTTGCTGGGGGAATTTTAGGGGCGTAGGGCACTTGCTGTAATGCAGATTCTGCATTACACACTGAACTGCCAATAAGGGATTTGTTCCAGAGTCACCTCAAAAACCATAATACCCAGCTCTGAGAGAACACTTTTCATCACTTGATCTCAAAGCACTTTACAAAGGATTATTGGTATCATTATCCCGGTTTTACATATGGAAAAACTGAGGCACGGGGAGATTACTTACCCAAGATCCAGCAGAGATTAACGCTTTCAACCTGCTTTACAGGGGAAAGAGGGGCTGTAGTGCTTAACCTTTATAAAGTGCCTTTTGATTCCTCGATGGAAGGTGCAATAGGGGAGCAAAGAGTTGGTATTATTCATGGCTATGGATATGTAGGGAGATCAGATGTCATGCTTAAAACAGATGGTCACATCCCATTTGTGGTTCTTCACTGGAAAATCCCAAAATAGAGCCCTATCCCTGTTATCCATTCACACCTCACCTGTGCCCGCAGCTGAACAATCTGATACTTGGTGTCAAGATCTCTCTCCCTACATACAGTCTTATGGCAATAAATTTCACAGCTGAGGGGATGGTCTGCTGGTCTTGGGTGACCATGTAACATGGAATAAAAAGCCACTCACAAGGCTATTTAATGTTAGGTTAAGTTGGAGCCAGTAGCAGCTGGCAATCCCTCCCAGAGGAAGAGCCAAATGACTGTCCTAGACTGTCACATGATTAGCAAAGTCCCTCTGTTTCTCACATGCCAGCACTCCTAGCTACTGAGCCAGAAGTCAGAAAAAGTTCCTGGGGGAATACGCTTCCCCTTCTTCTTGAACTGGAGCTTCTAGAATGCAGACTTTTAAAGGACAATGGACCACATCCTGGAGAATACACTGCAGGGCACACTACTGCATGAGGCCCCAGGGCATAATGATGGATCGGGCAGTGCTGTCAATTCTAGTGGTCACAATATTTGGATCTTTTTCTTAAAGTCCCAGCTCCAGGAGTCATGCTATTCAGAGAGAATCTCTTCTTTGGAAAAATACAAAGGAAGTTTCTAACTGTCATAATTCCAGAGAACAGCTTGAAAATGTGACCCCTAAGGTTCAAAGCCCTAAAGGCGAATAATTAAACCCTCTCTCTCTAATGAAATTGGCTTATCATATATTGAGGGGTGACTCGTGGTTTTTGAATGCCAGTAGTTGGCAATACAGATCAGGTGACGTAGCAGGCCTGCCCTGCATATGAGAGAGAAACACCGAGCTGTGGTGGGAGAATCAATAGTTCTAACCTCTGCTGGGCCACACAATGTTAGTCTGTTACAGAGCCCGGCCGTTCAGCTCACGCTGTAGAACGTTATGCCTCCAGCTTTTGGAGGTCGCCACTTCAATCCCATGTGTTGGCTAAGATGGCTGCTGTCACACAGGCTAAATCCACTCAGAGCTGCAAGTAACCCGGAAGCTAACAGAGTTGTGTGTGTTCATGACAGGATCTCTCTCTCTCTCTCTCTCTGGATGAAGTAGATCCACAGAAAGCAAAAGTCAGAAACCCCAGAGACAGTCTGTGGGTGGCAAAGCTGCTTCTATTGATCTTGAGTTTTACTGAAGTTGTGTTAAGTGAGGTCCTTGAAGGACAAGATGCAATCACCGCCACACTGGTCTCCAGAGAGTCCAGGGCAGGAGTGGTGCAACCCAGCAGCGCAGAGCTCTGGCAGTATGTGTCAGCACTCAAGTAACCAAGCTCCCTGCTGTCTCTCCCCATCCCCTGTGCAGAGATGTATGCTGGAGCTCAGCTCATCTTTATTTAACAACCCAACAGGGGACACAAGATGTGCCAAGGTTGCTCCTGCTCATAAGTAGACATCTGGGATCCAGACCAAGTCTGAGTTAACCAGGACAGGCCGAATTGAGAACTGACACACACAATGAGCACTTGGGCTGTAACGCTCCTCACAGGAAGTTTGTTTATTTCGGACCCAATCCTGGAAGAGTTAAAGCTTCCTGGTGGGAAAGCTCTGAAGTATGAAGAGAGATTCAGCTCCCATTGATTGGACCAGTTCATATCCTGTGTTCTTAAGTGCAGTCACAGCAACTGAATCCCCCAGCTGTCAGTGACTGGCGGCCCCAGTCAAGTTCATGCTCGTTTCTGGGCAAACCCAGAGGAAGAGTCCCTGGCCCAGTGAGCTTCTCTTGAAACTCCGAATTGGGGGAGATCACAGCTGTGAACAGTCTCTCTCTCCAGTATCTGCGTCTTAGTCTGCTGCAGGGAGTTAAAGTTTGTTCCCGCCTCTATGAGCCCCACAGGTACAGTATTAAACCCTTTCCCAGCTTTAGTGCTCGTCACCGAGTAAGGCAGATCAAATAGCACTGGATAGTCTGTGCATGCAACACACAGCGTGACCAAGATTCCAGACTAGAGTCCCCTTGATGGACCGTGGAACTGAGTTTACACAGTGGCTGTACCCTTCCATTCCTGCCCCCAGGGCAGTCAGTTGACTGAGGCAAAACAGAATTGGGCCTATATGAAACGGATGAGAATCAGGGTGGGAAGGGGGTGCAAAGAATAGGGCTAGTGGACTGGCTCTCTTCTGCTCCTGTGGCCAGGTCTCTGATGCCCAGGGACAGAATTCAGGTTCAAGTTCAGGAAGACTAATGAGATTAAACATGATTGCTACTCTGTTCGTAACCTCCGGGGCAGTGACCCAGGGTGACTAAGCTTCACTTTGGACGACACCATTATCGCTATCCAGGAATTACACTTCGCACTCAACCAGCACCCCAAACTTCAAGTAACTTGGCCTTCTAGTGCCTCTGAGTTCCTGATGGTTCTGGAGCAAAATCCTGGATCCAGATATCGGCAAACTCCAGCATTAGCACTAGGGAGCACTGGGGATGTTCAGAGCTTTGTTCCATTCCATTTAAAACGAAACCACAAAGAGGTTACCTGACTTGCCCATGGCCACACACCGTCACTCAGGCAGACAGTGTTTTGGCTCTCAGCCACACCCCAGAATCCTTAGAGCTGAAGCCCCAGCATCTTCTTTCGAGAGCAGCTGATGGAAAGGAAACAAATGCCACAAAAGGTGCCAGCTCAAATGTGGGCTCAGCCAGGAATTGGAATGAGCCCGGATATAGACTCTTGAGGGGGTAACATGAGATGCTTCTCTCTGTGCAAGCCTTCCCTGGGTGTGATTCCTGGAAAAAAAGGCACCGATACTAAGCCGACTAAAATCTGTGGAACACCCGCCGTTGACCTCAGCGGCTTTGGGTCAGCCCTAGAGTGAGAACAGCACACTTACATCTCTGTCAGTCTAAGCACTTAGATCCCCACCATCACCGCCACTACTGTAGTTTCTCAGCATCTAACATGACTATAGGGATATAAACAGTAGAAGAATCAACAATATGGTCCCCGGTTACCTGATGATGAATGTATGAAAAAAATTCACAGACAAGCAATAAACTGAAGTGCAGTAGGTGTGTTAGGCTTCTCCAAACTGGAGAGCGGGCTAGAAAAGTTAGGAGGCGCATGTCATGCAAGACTAAGAGGCGTCATAACCTAGTAATAATACCACCTAACAACTTTTCATCGTGACCTCCATTTAACAGATGGGGAAACTGAGGCACGGGAAGGGGCGTGACTTACTCATGATCACCCAGCAGGCCTGTGGCAGAGCCAGGAATAGAACCCAGGTCTCCTGTGTCTCAGTCCAGTGCTCTATTCACCCCTAGGACCAACCCGAAAAACAGGGAACACAACCTCTCACCATGTAAAGATGCAGAGTGAGATTTTCCCTGGCGCTCAGCGTTAGTTTAACTCTGCTCCCACCGAAGTCAGTGGGAATGTTACTGGCGAGGACAATGGGAACAGTTTAACTGGATACATTTTTACCCATAGTTTCTCCAGGTACGGCTTTGCTTTGTGAGGACAACACACGCTGTGAGACGAGAGGGAAGAGTTCTGTACCAGGCCTGTGAGAAGCCTCCCTAGAAGAGACCTGGCTTCTCTTTCCCCATGCCCTAAAATGCCTGCATGCCTGTAAGCTTGCATCCAGCCAGCTGCGCTAATCCTTCCCCCTGCCCATGGCCCAGAATCAACATCGCCGCACACGTTCCGGCAAGGGTCCATGGGCGGGACAAAGCTACACCACATTACTGCTTTCACTTCCATAATTGACCTGTAGATAAACACAAGGCTTCCGCCTTAATCCCCCTGCAGCCTCATGAACATCAGCCCCGCTAAATTTTTCATGTAATTAAGAGAAAAACCCTAATCCAGTGTAATTAGCTCCCTGATTGCCAACATGCGGCAGAAAACCACTGTTTGAACAGCAATTCAGGTCTAGCTGGTTAGGCAAATACAGTGTGTGTGGTTCAGTAATTTAACACTGAGACAATCCCCTCCCCACTGTCCTTGTAGGCTTGTTTTTCTAACCGGCACTAAATGGTTTCATGATTGTAATAGGCCCAACAGCCCTGGAACGGCTGCCCCACTTGTTTCCTCAGGAGAAGGGATTCTCATCAGATCCCTGTAGGGTTAGCAGGATTGCTGGCAGAATAATTCCTAGAGCGATATTGGTTGGTAATTTTGACACGCCCCTGGCTCCATCTGTATCCTAAACTGCAAATCATCAGATTACTTGGGCCAGTGTTTTCACACCTCACTGCCTACATTTCAGCTCTTAAATCTGTATTTAGACCTCCCAAGAAAAGTGTCTCGATTCTGAAAACTGCTGAGCATCTGTAACTCCCACGGAAACCAATGGGAGCTGCAGGTGCTCAGACTTCTCAGGTCAATTCAATTCAGAGGCTGAGATATGGATTTAGGAGCCTAACTTTAGGCAGCCAAGTGTGAAAATGTTGGCTTAAGAGAAGTGAATCCCTTAGATCAAAAATGAGCCTTTATAGCCTTTTCGTGATTTGTTACTTTGTCCATCGTATTCATTCATGCAAAATTTAAAGGGTGCCAGGTTAATATTGGGCTGATCAGCGGGGGGCACAAGTGAAGGGTGAAGGGTTATATGACAATGGCGAGCTGGCTGTATCCTTCATCTCCCCATTTCCAACCCCTTTAATGTCTGGGGCTTCCCTGAAGCAGAACTTTTGAAAAGGAAATATTTTTTGGAGGCATTAGCTGGGCTGTTTAAACAGACTGTCAACCGTCACTCTCTTTGTATTGAAGTTTTTTGTTTGGGAATAAAATGTTATTCTCATCTCTCCTTGTCTGGGTTAATATCCATGTTGAGACCAGATCCCCAAGCCTAGAAGACCACAAAATAGCTAATCCACTTTCTGTAGAAAGGAAGGTGAAGTCCATGTTAACAGCTCCAGCTTTGCTCTTACATACCCTGAGCTAACCTCTGAGAAATATTCGTTTACATGCTCTGGGATGTGAGACCTAAACAGATCTGTTTTCAAACCTCTCACTCTTACTCTACCTCTTCTGTCAGTGGACTCTCTCTGGAAGGCAGGCCAAAAGGTTAACAGCATGAATGGGTGAAAACAGGGATTCTGCCTGGAGAGATCCATGTTTGGGCTTAAGGCTCTAACATTCTCAGCATCACCCTCCTTCTGCTCATTACATGGGAGTTCTATAAACACACCAGCAGCGAGCAGCTAGAGACTGCCTTCTTATTAAAGGCTGGGATATTTGTTTATACAAAAATACAATGGTAATTTCTCAACCTGAAGGCTCCAGTTAAAGAGAAGCCCCTGAGGAGAGCAAGCACGGAGGCTTGTTTGCATTGCAGAAGTTAAGCCAATTCCTCCTCCCCCACCCATCCCAAGTTGAATTTTTCACACAGGAAGGCATTGCAGACAAAGTATTGATTGCAACCAGAGCCTCCTGGTTTGATGGCAAAACATCAGTAAGAATTTGTGTGTCTGATGATATGTAACAATTTGCTGCTGTGCCATAATTCCCCTCCCAAGACAACAGTGCTTAAAAAGAGAGTCAAATATGTCTCAGAGGAGCATCAACCTATTCAGCTAGAGAATCCATGAGTCCCATGTTCTCTCTTCCCTAGCATCCCCTGCAGGCTGATGCAGACAGCACCACTGGCACTCGACTGCCATGTACATGGGAATATAAGAATCGCCAAACTGGATCAGAAGAAAATACAAGAACCCTGCATGCACCACTCCCATGCCCTCTCATTGCAGATCAGGCTGTACAGGTGATACAATAGCTGGTAGGGCTGGTGGGAAAAGGAAGGTTTG
Source organism: Trachemys scripta elegans (assembly GCF_013100865.1). Classification (NCBI taxonomy): domain Eukaryota; kingdom Metazoa; phylum Chordata; order Testudines; family Emydidae; genus Trachemys; species Trachemys scripta. The sequence goes on from NC_048301.1 coordinate 116,643,036, forward strand.
CTCCAGGATCCAGACTTTCCAAAGATATCACAGACAAAGACCTATGATTAGACTGGAAACACCAATCTGTGCTGGGGAATGGGTTAGCAGGAGCATACCAAAAACAAGTTATGAGCTGACTCAGAACTTTGGTCCAAACGCAAAACTGGTTTTTTTTTTAATGGGGGGAGTGCTACCTCCCTCTTCTTCCATTTTCACAGCTGCCTCCGCCCTTCTGCATCCTGCCTGGATTTGCCAAAACACTGTAAGAAACAACAGTTTGAGAGTATTTCTAGCCTGACTGGAAGCAGGAAGGGAACAGAAATCTCACATAAAAACCTGTCCCTGTGTGTGGGAATTTGCAGAGCTCAAGAGAGTTGGATACTGTTCGGACAAACTTCTGCTCATTTAAATCAAACTGCTTGAGATTTGACTGGCACCAGTCGCGGACATACCAAGAGGCATACCAGTGCCTCTTCAGATCACTTGGTGCAGCACAGCAGATGAAATCTGAGTGGGGTTAGAAAACACCTTTCCTTGTCAGGAGGAGATCAGCTCACTCCCTTTTACTGCCATCCTCAGTGAGTTGGGAGGGATTCTTATAAGCTTCTGGCTGATTTTGAAGGTTTTCTTGGAATCCTTCCCCTACATCTCTTACAGAGCTTCTCTCTCCCCCCCAACAGAAACTGGTCCAATAAAAGATATTACCTCACCCACCGTGTGTGTCTAAAATCCTGGGATGACACAACTACAGCTACACTGCATACAGAGCACAGGTGACATTTCAGAATCCATCACCAAGGGCTGGAAGCAGAACCCATTGAAAAACTGGAACAAGTGTCTATTCATTTCTAAGCTGACCTGCTGTCTGAAGTCCAGGATAGCTCAATGCGTAGTTAACCCCTTGAGTTCCAGTGCATGGTGCACTAGCAACCAGAGGTTCTCCAGATTTCAGAGACATGCAGATGTACGAACCATGGACCATAGGGCAACTCTGTAGGATGAAAAGTATGAGCCCTTGGTATGTAGCCAGTCCCCAGGGCCTCCGTTTTTTCCGACTCCTAGTTAACTAAACTAATTCAGGGCAGATCTTTCCACTTGCATACATTTGTGAAAACAGAAAACATGGAGAGGGCACCCTCAGACTGCTTCCTAGGCACCTCTGGCATTTCAGGCACAAACTGCATACAGAAAGAGTCCGTTTCCACACAGTCTGAACTGAGTTTGGTAAATCTCACCCCTTTCTTCTCACAGCTCCTGCACTAAGCAAAACACAGTGACGGGGACTCATTTGCTAATGCGTTCCAGACGGGATATCAAATTTACACATTGTGGTAGAAGTGGTCTGAGGGACAGTGTTTCATTTTTCTGTCTCATTACAGTTATTCCAGCTTCTATTTGGTTTCAGAGAAATCACTCCTGCCAGAAAACCCACCATGGAATGCTGATGAAACATGAGTCTGCCTCTCCACTAGTTTCTAGTCTCCTTTCCTGAGATCCAGCACTAAGTCCCCTCCCCATCTCCCACGTCTTTAGAAAGTGACATTTCTAAGGTCTGCAGAGAGCAGCTTCCAAATGAGAAGAGCTTAGCATGGCTCCCTTCTGTGCAGTCGGGGTCAGTTACCTTTTGGTTCACTTGCGCCAGGAAGGTCTCAGTGGTAGGAGCAGTGAGAATACTAATTCCGAGTCCACTCGCCAGATGGCGAGGAATGGGAGAGATTCTGCTTGCAGGCTATGACCATTCTAGCATGTTGTGCTACCAGTTGGCAGGTGAGAAAGCAGCACTCAGATCAGTTCAATAATTTTTCAGCAGCCTTTTAAACATCCAGAGGATGGTGACGGTGTTACAAAACACAACTGGGAGTTGATTTAAGTGCTTGATTTATGAGCCAAGTAAAACTGTATCTAAAGTCAAGTCCTAGGGATGGTAAAACAACAGATTGCGTCTGCCTTTCAAATCACACTTCAAATGCTGCAAGGTTAGTGACGGCCACACAACTGTCTTGATATGTGACTGTTTAAATATTAAGTGAAGTAGTGATTCCAGGGAGGGTAAAATATAAATGGGAGTGCTACATACTTATCACTTCTCTGCCTGGATTCCAAGCCCCATCAGCCACTGCTGGTCTCTGAGGAAGAGAGGTAAGGTCATGGAGTTCAGCGGGGCAGGCAATGGTTTTCCCATCTTGCGAATGTTTTCAACATTTTAGAAATGTTCCTGTCCCACACTGGGACTCAACTGGGACCTTTCAACATGTTTCATGAAAAACCAGAGACAGACATCCCAGAACAGCCAAGAGGTCCGGGCACTCACCAGGTTCTGGCGGAGCAGGTCCTTGACTATTCTTGGTTTGACTATTTGCAGCATCTCTCTCTACACCTATAGCCTGGACCCGAGAAACCATTGCAATTAAAGTGTCATCAGAATCAACCATTTCCCACAAAAGGTGGGATTTTAACAATCTGACAAAAACCCATTTTGTTGAAAAATTCCAGATGAAACAACGTTTAGCGGGAGAACTCCTGACCAGCTCTAGTCATGAGATTCTCATCTAAAAAGGCCTGATTTAAAAATCCACTGCAGACCATTGGAGTCTTTCCATTGACATCAATGGGCTTTGGCTCAGGGCCGTTAGGAGATTTAAAGCTGGGCCAGGGTGAAACAATTTTTTGGGGGGGCTGGGGAGGGAACAGAGCCTTAAATCTTCACCTCTGTTGAACTTAAATTTAAACTCCTGAAGTGTGGACACATCACTCGCAAGCCACTGGACTCTGAGGTCAACTCCCTGAGATACTAGTTCTCCCCCCCCACACTCCTCCGCCCCCAAATTTGAAGCTCAAAGGATACTAGCGTTTATTTTCATTTCTCCCCCTGAAGAATGAGCGCAAAAGTTCTTAATGCTTTTAGAAAGAGAGCTACAGCTTTAGCCAAAAATCTAATACAGCCAGAATTGCTATGAAAAAAATACCATATGGATCAGATTTTCCAAAGAACTTAGCACCCATAATTGGGCCAGACTGTCACAATACCCCAGTACATTGGGTGCTCAGCTCTTTCAAAAATCTGTTCCCACATGTGGGGAAGGATTAGCAACTGTTAGCATACAAATAATTGCTACCCACTCGCTTCCCTGACACCTCGCAGCTCCACCCCACCATAGTGAGTGGTATTTTTCATTTATTTATTTTACAGGTGATGGTCTTACCGGATGCTGCTCCCAACATACCCATAGGGCTGGAGCAGCCATGAATACCGAGTCCCACACCACCACTCCAGCCTCAGCTTCCTTAGCTCTCTCTAATGGAGGGAGCACATTGCACAAAGGCATTGCTAAGAGGCTTGTGGATTGTGTCAGTTTTGACAGAGCTGCCAAGCTACCATCCTGTCCCCAGTGCAGAAGGAATTTAGGGAGGGCAGGACATGGTCCGCACTTGAATTAGGTTAGGAATCTGGGATTAACCTCTGCACTCTCAGAAGTGTGTTGTGGGAAACAAATCACAGGGCTCACAATGACGTTGGTTTAATGTCTCATCTGACAGACATCAGACCCCTTCACAAGAGGCTGGGGGATTGGCACAGTACTGCATCCCTCTCCCGCTCCCCTCTCTCCCCCATCACCGACACGACCTCCCTGCAGCACGCTGAGTCTTCCTTGGCAGTTTCACATCCTCGTACTGACCTGACCCTACCCTGCTAATTCATTGCTACTCATTTGCTATTCTCTTTCTGGACCCAGTTACATTTAGATGTTTTTGCCATTGGCAGCAGAGCATCTCCGCAACCTCACCACCCTTGGAGAGGAAGAGTCACCAGAATTCTCTCTGCAGCTGCTGTGTCCTTATTTTGCAGTCTGAATCCCTGAATTCTGGGGTTTATCATTAGTTCAAAGAGATCATCTCCATCCACCCCATGTCTCCCCTTCAGCATCTTTGCAAACTTCAATCATATTCTCTCTTAATCTCCTTTCCTCTTGAACGTTAGCTGAAGGAGCCAGTCTGCACCACCCCAGCCAACCTCTTTGCAGTTAGCGGGACTCTGCTATTTGCTGTTAATTATCAGGAGAGCAGGACGGTTTTGTGCCTCTCCCTATCAGCTTTTCCCTCCTATCACACCAACATAAAAAAGCCCACATCTGCATAATTTAATTTGCTAATGAATTGCAGGCCCGACATTTTGTTGCAGTGTCATATTTTATTAGTCATGTCGTGGTTTGCATTCAGCTTCAGAGAACTCTCTGGGAGACTGAAACCACAGGACTGCCACTTTGCCAGTCTCGGATTCCTAGGACTGGTAATTTGAATGAACCAAGGAGCCCGTTCTTTCTCTCTCTATTTCTGTTCATTTAAAGAGCTGGCTGCACAGAACGGCACTCGGTATTTAGATTAGTCTGTGGCAGAGCCAGGAACAGAACCCAGCTTTTGAGTCCCACTCCAATGCCTTAACCATGGCGTGAACTTGCGTCAAAGGGCTCTTCCACTCAGACCCTTTCTGCTACGAAAGTTTTCGGGAAAGCGCCATTTGAGACTGTTCTCCTACATTCTTCTAACCACGACAGCCAATTACAAACAGCAGTAAGTTGTTGTGAGGCTGGGTCTACACTAATGAAACAATTCCAACATCGCTATATTGCTGTAGCTATGCCAACAGAGCCCCGTAGTGTAGCTGCAGTGGACAGAAGGAGTTTTTCTGTGGGGGTGAGAACACCACCTCTCTGAATGCTAGCAACGTTGGCGGAAGCCCTGGTCTCTGTCAACATTGCTGCATCTACACTTGAGGTTTTCCCAACACAGCTATTGTCAGTAAGGGATTGGTTTTTGCATGCCACTGACCATCATAGCTATGCCAATATAACATTTCAATGTAGACCAAGCCTGAGTGTGTCTATCTTACATATAACAACAGTCCTATGTCCTGGCTCTCTGCTCATCTCTTTGGTCTCTCTGCCTTACTCCGTTACTGCTACCCTGAGGGGCAAGCCGGGACACTGAAAAAATGCAAACCAGAAGCACACAGTACCCATCCGCTTTAGTCTCTCACTCCCCTGGTTTTCCCCCTGTCAAAGCTCCCTCCTTGGGCTGCGTTACTCACTCCATCTGCAGTTAATTCCAGACAAGTAAAATACAAACAAGAGCCTCGGCGTCCCGAGGCCTCCCTTTCCAAATCAAAATCACAGCCAACAGCAAAGGAAGGTAAGCTGCCTCCCGCTCTCCAGTGCCTTTGGAAGCCAACCAGCCAGCATGGAAGCCTCACCTATGTCTCGCTCTTTTCTCCTGAGGAGTCGGCACTTCCATTAGAACAATAGGCTCCGCCGGGTAAGAACACAGCTGACCCTTTATGCCACAGTCAGAGTAGTAGGAGGCAGGTCCCTTGCCAACCTTCGCTCTAGTCCGACAGCTGCATGGGGGCTGCATGTTTTGCTTTGCGGAAGAGGGTCTGAATGAGCTAAGGGTGCACAAAGCCTCTAGGAGCTCCAAAGGGCATCTATACCCCATTACGTTCCCCGGGGTCACCTCAGCTTCTCCCCTCCTTTCACTCCATGCTTGGAACAGCCTCTCCACTTCCCACATTCCAAGCACCCTCCCTCTTCTCTAGCCCCATTTCTAAATCTTGTAGTGTCTCTCTCATTGCCAGCGAGGTCACTGCATCTTCCGCAGTGGGGCCAGCACTTCCTAAGCCCATTGGTCGCCAGAGATGGAACTCCTTGGGGCAGGGATCTTGTGTGTAAAAGCATCACATGCGCAACACAGGAGGGAGAGTAATTAGCAGCCAGGCAGAAAGTCGGCCCCTGGAGTCTCATCTTAGGTGGCATAGGACTTGGGAGTGCAGCGGCTTTCAGGGTTGTTGGGTTTGACTTGATTAGTTTAACTGACTCCGACATGCATTTAACAGTTTATTACCGGTATGAATCCATCTTGACCTTATGAGCCTATTGGATTTTGCCAGGGTTAGTTTGAGTGGCATGTGTGGAGGTGGGCAGTTCTTTATGATGCTCTCCTCTAGGGAGCCAATTTGCTTCAGTGCTTCCCCCCACAGGATGCCAGCAGAAAGCCTGTTGCACCCAGTGCACAGCTGATGTTCATATCTGGACAGGGCACCTACACAAAACGTGTGAGCAGGGCATGGGTTTCTAATGAGTCGGCTGCAAACCCGGCCCTTTCCTTAAATTAGCAGAAGGTGCTGCCCCCATTTATGAGCTGTGTTGGGTAATGATTTCCAATGAAAATCTGTATTTTATTCATTAGGTGTCTGCTTTGCTGCTGAATTCTTTAATGCGTTTCCCAGCTGTATCAATGCATAGCTGCAAAGGAAGCCATTAAATCTGAATGCATGTAACTTTTCTGGTAAGATGCATTCATCACAGGAAGTTAGTCTGTAGGTTAGGGGCTTATGCAGCCCTCAAACCCAACTTACTATTCTCACTATTCTCTAGGAAATATTTCCCTTCTCCACCTAGTGGGAAAAAAGTAAATAACATGCTGGGAATTAAGAGTCAGAGGCTGCATCGGCCTGACAAACCCATCAGGATTGTAAATGATTGTGAAGCAAGGTCCATCTGGTGACACTGCTGGGTTCCTCCATCCTTCACATAGGTTGGCAGGGATTGCAAGGAGCCAGCACTAACACTGCTGGGCTTCAACTTAGTGCATTGCCAGCAGCTGTCAAGGAGATAAGATGAGAATAAGAGTGAGGATCATTTGCATTGTTGCAAACTCTTCTTCTGGGCTCATTTACAAATCTTGGTGTCCCAGTCAACTCTGTATTGATGATTCTCTCCAACCTTCCCCCGCCCCTCCACACTTCTTGGGCAATTAGAACAGAGATTTCTCTGGCACATGCCTTTCCCTACCACGTACGGAAATTAGAAAAGCAGTGTCTGCATGCCAGAAGATTTATTCACCTGTCCTAACTGGCAAAACAGATTGGTTTTGACGGACATGCTAGGATGTGCAGCTGCATTAATGAACGGTTTAGCATGGAAACTGACGGAGCTGTTCACCTCACGGATGTTATTAGCAGAAGTTTATTTAAAGCCAACTTTCTGGTTGTGGTAAGTTTATTTATTGATCAGCACCGGCGAGAACAATCATTTCAGGCTCCTTCTTTGAAAAATAATAATTGACTATAATATTTTAGAGAGACGTTTTCAACTCCGAAGACTTTATGAATCACACGCTTCATCATTGAAATGCAGCCACCTCTGGGATGGAGAACTAGGTAGGTAACCAGCACAGAGCATGGGAAAGGATGAAACTGTGCACCAGAGTAAAACCCTACTCTTATCAGAAGTGCCATGGGATTTTTTTCAGGAGCCAACAGGATTTGTTTTCAAGTTCTCCTGGGAAAGATTGCCCTCAGACGGCATGCAGCTCAGGAAGATGAGGGCCTCCTGCTAGAGTTTGAACCAGTGGTTGCAGATCGTACTATCTTATAACCCTCTGATGGGCTTATTCCGAGCAAACTAATTAAACTCCCCATCAACCGCGTAAAAGTTTAACTTTGCCCCTGAATGATGCTCAGATATCATGGCGATGAGCACAATATAAACCATAGAGGAAGAGATTAGATACATGCTTCCATAGTCCTATTTTCAGCCAAGTATTCCATTTAAAAGAATTTTAAACTGGGGCCGATGGATCTGAAAGCACCCCGTTGGGAGTCACAGAGAAGCCAAAGACTCGATGGGCTATGGAAGCTGCTTTTATAGTGAAGCCCTGTAGAATTTAATGGAGACGCAACCTTTTGGATTGTATAGAAATGACTCTGAAGCCCTGTAGAACTGAACAGAGAATGATCCTGCCCTTTTTTAAACCACCCTCTATAATTCTATAATGGGTTGTAATTTTCTATTACATTCTATAGAAGGGTTGCTCCTCCTCTTTCACCTGTAGAGGGGACTGGTCTTCAGCTCAGCACCTTGACACAGTCACAGGGCCTCGCTGAGAGGAAGCTTGCCCTGCAGTCATCTCTGCTGTAGATGCTCTGTAGGTAATATGGGGACATCAGGCCCATTGGAGAGGCCCCTTTCACCAGCAGCAGATTCACTTAAAAGGAAATAACTCATTATTTAATAGCATCCTCATACGTCTAACAGCACTAATGGGCTCTGCTGTCTTACCACTGTTCTTGTTTTGAGACCTGCAAAGCTGAGTGAGAGGGGCCCTAGGTTAAAAACATCATCTCTTACACGCAGAACATGTTTGTGTTTGGGTCTTCTCAGACACAAGGTCCCTGAACCTGATTGTAATGTAACTGAGCAGCACACTTGTTATATACATCAGTCTGGCAAGGACATGCTTTCAATTTCAGCAAGTGCTAGAATGAGTGGACAACAGGGGGAAATGTGAAAGTGGCAAGGAAAAGCAAGGAGAATTAAAACCCGCAGGACAACACTGCTACAATTTGTGTTCTGAATACTGTACGTCTATTCCTATGAAAATCTATACAGCTGCTACTGTCGCATGCACTCTTCTTACAAAGCATGAAATTAAAATTCCTCTTTGGTATCATATTGCTGCGCTACATAGTGACTCCAGACTAAGCTAGCAGAGAATTTATCCTTTGGCTTCCTCAGTCGAGTTTGTGCTGGGATTGGAAGCCAATGGGTTGAGGGAGACAAGTCTATTGCCCACAGTAAAAAATCCTACTTCCAAAATAAATCCCACAGAAATATTGTTGGCCTGGAGTATGACTGCTGGTGCTAATTTCACAGTGTAGTTTCACATGCATAATTCCCCCCTCCCCTGGGCCACTTTCCTTCTTATCTTTCCAGAACAAACTCAACATGCAGGCTAATTTCAAGGAGCGTTTCATCCACCAGAGTCCAGCCAAATGTCAATGGATCTGCTGGTAATGCAAATTGAGCCAATCATGCAAAACAAGGGTGCTTATGGATTCTGCAGAGTGGCAAACAGGAGACAGGTAAAGGCTGCAGGGAGGGGGAAATGATTTTCCACTGCTTCACACCTTGTGTCATTTGCAGGTATGCAGAGTGAGTGGGATTTTTCAAAAGAACCTAAAGTCATGTAGGAGCCTATGTCCCTTTAGTTTTCAGTGGGACCTGGATTCCTGAGCAACTTAGGCATTTCTGAAAATCTCACCTCTAAAACTCCACCAAATCGGAATTCTGCATTCAGACCGTTCACAGCCGCTTTGCACAGAAGTAAATGATGACAGAAGATGCAAAGCACTAGAGAATCATCCCTGAATATCCAGGGAAACTTTGAATTCATTCAGGTGTTTTTCAGTGAACTCCAGCACACCTCCTATCAGGTATTCCCTGCTCCCAGGAGCTACTGTCACAGAATTAAATATCAACAGATGTGCTAGGTGCTGTACAGGAGGTAAAACGGGAACCCTCCCCGTCCCAAAGCATGCCCAATTTAAGGCCTCAATCCTGCAGTCAGCTACACATGTGCAGACACCAAGTTCTGCCTACACTTGAGCTCATTGCAGGACCAGGGCCTAACAGATCTGAAGATGGGACATGCTGAGAAGCCCTGAGGAGGGAATAATGGAGGGTTTTCTTTGTTTGGATTTCTGTCTATCTAGGTACTTACACTGCCCCTAGCACCATAGGGTCTGAGCACTTCACAAACCCTCAGTGAGATGCAGAAGCATAGACCCATTTTGTAGATAAGGAGCTCAGGCAAAGGGACTTCAAAGGCCTACCCCCACAAACACTTAAGTCCATACATAACTTTACACACCTGACTAGTCCCATTGACTAGTGAGTGAGTAATGGTGCCCCCCAAGTCACATGGGAAGCTGACAGCAAAGCTGGGAATTGACGTCACATTTCCAGGGTCCCAATCCATGGCCTTAACCCCCAAACCATCCAATTTGCTTCCGGTGGGCATTGCCTATCAAATGAGTTCTACACAAAAGCTTACCACATGGGGAGGCCAGAGGCTTGGCAAAGAAGACTGTAAGGAGAATGGGTTTGCCATTTGCAAGGAGTAATCAAGCTCTGAAAGGTGATCTGACACTTTTATAAAACTCTTTCATTTTGCACTTCTCAGAAAGTTGGGGTAACGGTGGCTCTGAGATAATTTGGGGACAAAAGGGTGGGGAGGGGGAGGACCCTGATTAGCTGGGTTGGCGGAGATCCTCCCAGAAAACTTTTCAGATCATGCAGCGGGACTTAAGAAGGTTTCCCTATTATGTATGCACAGAAACAGCAAGGAAGAGCAGGGAATCTATATTGTGCTAAAACATGATATAGAATTAATCCCCCCAGGTAACAGAATTCCTCATAAATGGCAAATGGGGAGATAGCCACAGTATTATATTTTATCACACTTTCTGTCAAAATATCCCCTGCAGGGAGCCTTTCAGGAGACGGTATCACAAGCAAAGCCTTATTTGGGAAGGATGATTTGAACTAGACAGCAGCAAACTATCAATATGTTCTTAGTGAGATGGGTAGATAGAAGACACCTTACAGCAGTGTTAGCAGTACCTAATGGAGTCTTGCTCTCCCCTGTGTAATGCTGGTTCTTATTTGTGTGGGTCTATACACAGCGCATACTATATATTTTAATGATATTGTAATGTGACTGCCTTACACTGACATGACGCTTTTCATCCGGAGAGTCTGCCAAACACTTTACACATGTATAGGAGGGGACTAACTTTTTCCTATAAAATGCAGTGAATAATTGGCCGATACAGGGCAGCTTACCCAGCAATGCTAAACACAACAGTTGAGAGGAGGAAGCAAAGACTAGCCAGTTGGATTTTAAGTAGGTAATGCAATATGGCCAGGACACTAGCACCCCATCTCCCATGAAGAGCATCACGAAATCTTCAAAGTCCTGAGTGGTCAGTATTCTAAACTTTTAGGGAACACTGCCCACAGCATCCTAGGACATTGGGCGCAGTGCTGCCCCAGATGGAAAAGCACCTTCCATAGATGGACCAGTGCCACTGCCTGAAATGTGCTGGGTTTTCCTTGGCCTCTCATCTAAGTACTGAATAGTCCCAACAGTGCTTAGTTTGTGAGCGCTGATAGATGATTAACCTGTAGGGATGAGTTGGGGCAAAGGATTCTTTTTCCTGAGGACTCGGAACTGGGTGTGTCTCTGTGCCACGTGTTCTTTCTTGGTAGGCTCATAGGCCTTCTCTGCACTAGGGATTTGCCCCGGTTACAATCTGTGGTATAGCTGCACTGTTTTGCTGATCTACAATAGGGTTTGCACAGGCATGGCTTCCCCCCCAGCCCCCCGCCCCCGCCAGTGGCTGTAGTTGGAGCAAACCTCCCATGACGAGGCCACAGTTGCATTATTTCTCTATGAAGTGCTGCTGGGTAATAAGAGCTTAGAAAAAGCTCCTATTGGTAAATCGCTGGTTAATATTCCATTGTCCCCAGACCCATGCAGCAGAAAGCCATGTCAGCAAGGGGCAAATTTAGATGTCCAGCTGCTTTCAGAGGCAGATGCAACTCCTTCCCCTCATCCCTGCCTTCAGTTATGAAAGCAGCCTCCCCTGAATGCAGATAAAAATAGTCAGTGCCCCAGCTGGGCTGGCCTTGAGTGCTTCTGCCTCGCTAGGCTTGGCTTTGCGGCCGCTCTTGTAGCGGCACTCCCGAGTTCCTGTCAGCCATTGAGCTGGAAGGAAAAGGGTTTGATTATTGGACCCACCACATCGTTGGTGACCCAGATCAGTGACCCCTACCCTGTCACTCTGTATTTGACGTGGCTGTTTTACATATGGAAGGGCTGAAGCCATTCCAATGGATCCAAGCCATGCCCTTGTGCAGGTTAGATGATTGGTTCATTACAGCAGCCACAATGTCACCTACGTCTCCTGCCCAGGGCACCAGGCTGATGTCAAGGTAATGCATGAGGCTTTTACATTCAGGGTGAGATTTGCGGGGTGGGGGGCAGGGTGTTTACCACTGTTTCCAAATAGACATGTGTGCTCCTGGGTTGGAAAAGTGCTGATACGAAAGAAAATGAGATGCTAGAACCCCATCGCATGATCCAACATCAGCGCCAGGTTTGGATGGAGCCTGGGCTTTAAGAAAATGGAGTTCATGCGAGTACTGAGTCCCTGGGGAGAGTTTACAGTTTTCATCGGGAAAATCATTTTCCCATTTCCCCTGCCTGCTTAAAATCAACCTAACCAGTGCAAACCCCAGTCCTGGCTTTCACAACAGCCTACAGTTTTCCAGCCGGATACAGCCTCAGGTGATAGAGCCATACTGCAATGTTGAAATGCAGCCAGTTCTAGGATGGAGGGAGGCACAACACGCTCCCCAGCAGCGTGGTAAAGGAGAAATGAAGGGCGTTGAGGCCACCTCCTCCCTACAACAATCTGGAATCCTTAATACCCATACAGGACAGTGCCTCATTTGTAAAGGTCTCATCTACGAGAACTACACTGAGGAACATGTCACAAGGTCAATAGACCTGTCTTGGAAGAACAAAGGGCTGCGGGGGGCCCACCTGGATTGGAATGCACAGCTGGAGGAGTGACAAGGTACATTTTCCAATACCCCTAAAAAGCCCCTTCCACAGCCCTTGTGCTCAGGGCATACCATACACCAAGAGGTGGAAGCCCCTTGTTAAAACATTGGCATGACATTACTACAGCACCTTGCACTGTTGCACATTCCTCCCTTGGGGATAGTACCAGAGCTGTGTCTCAGTAAGCAAACAGTCAGAAGAGAGTAGCAAAGTGAATTAAGGCGAGTGGCTGCAGTTTGGCACTTTAATGGGGGTGTCCATGAATTACAGAGACATCGATCAACGTGACTGCATATCAATCAGACGGCACTAACTTACCCTGACATGAGGCCAGGGAAAACGCTCCCCATACCCCACAACAAATGTTAATTATTTACATCCCCGGGACTTTTTCAATTCTCTCTCCAGCAATGAGGGAAGGCATCCTGCTCTTCTGAGATATTGATTAAAGGGGGAAGAAGTTCGGAGGAAGGGGGAGGTGGGGAGAGAGGGAGGAAAGCACCATGAGCTTCTTTAACGGGGAAATAAAAAGGGCCTGATCGTTTGCTGGGGCTAATCTCAGACAGCCCCGTCTGGACTCATTTCATCGCCGTATGTTGCAATACTTCCCTAGGCAGAGTTAGACATCAGTACAAACCGGAGTCCATAAGGCAGGTGTGGCCGTTACCTGCCTGCTGCCTCTATCACACGGTTACACAATGAAATGCCTTGGTAGAGCTGCAGACTGGAGAACTGTGTGTGTACCCTGCTGGTGAGGGTGTGCTACAGGCCCCCCGCTGTGCCAATCCACAGAGGAGATGAGCTGTTACTGCCCACAGATATAGAGCCTGGCCTCTTTAGCTCAAGCTGTAGCAGCTCCTGCTTTTATCTCTGAAGGTCCCTGGTGTGTTGGTCAACAGGGTGGCCGTTACATTTGCAGGTGGAACAAGTGCACCAGGGACAGGGGCAACACAAGCTTCTCTTGGCCCCACTCTGCCTCACTCCTGCCCAAGATGAACCCCACTCCCATGTAGTGATCCGGCTCCATAGCACATTCAGTCATTGGCTACTTTGCTGTGGCTGCCAGTGTTGATGCCAGCTAGGTTGTATTTTGTGAGACTTTCCCACTAGGAATTGGATTGAAACTACCCACTCACGTTACATAGGCCAGTGAACCACCATCAGCTGGCATCAACCTTACTCATGGCATGGATTTGAATCCATGGCCTAGGGGTAAACAGCCGTGAGCCGTTTGTCAGGTCTTCCTTATTTGAAAAGAAGAACTTTTGCAAACCTGTCTGTGCATAGAGGCACTGCTGAGCCTGGCACGACCTGATTGTGTGAAAAATGAAAAGTAACCATCTGGATTCCTGTGATGAAGACGGCCAGAAAAAATTTGGAGCAGGTTCTGTTCTGCAGGAAGCTGCAGAGACAGGGTTGCAGTGACAAGAGCTGGCGCCAGAGTGAGGTGGGAGACTGGAGAGTGGAAGGATTTTGGACACAAAGGCTTTTGCCCATCAGGCCACTAGCTCCATTCCAGCCCAGGGAGGTGACTAGTGACTGGAAGTTGTTGCCCTTCCAATGGTGGGTTGGCATCCTGTGTGGAACCAATTAGTGATCTCAGGGTGTGGCCACATCACAGTTTGGCCCTTCCTGAAGTTGCAATGCAGAGGCCAAAGATGGATGGGGCCAGAAAGGGGGAGGGGGGTTGATCTGGGGGCCCACTCATTACAGCACACAACAAGAGCTTGGGAGATCTCGGTTCAAATCCCAGCTCTGCCACAATCTTCTGGGGCGACCCTGGGCAAGTCAATCTCTCCATGTCCCATTTCCCCAACCATAAAATGGGGATTATAATCCTTAATTTCCTCCCAACCCGTTTCCTGTCTATTTAGACTGTACATTGTTTGAGGTGGGGATTGTCTCTTAATTGTGTGTATGTACAGCATCTTGCACAATGGGCCTTAATCTTGTTGGGGTGGGCGGTTGTCTGTAGAAGCTATTGTCATGCAAATAAAAAACAGCCACCTCTAGATGGTTATTATGGGGGCTCAAGGCTGAGTACAATAAGGGGAAGGGACAGTAAGGAGAAGTTTGCACCAGTGCTGTCGATAATAGGTAATTGGCTCCAGGGCTAGTCAATCCAGCACCTTAAAAATAAAAAGAAATGGATCCAACCCTAGATCTTTTCTTTCAAGAGAGTTTAATATGGCTGGAAGGGGCATAGAGGGGTTTTGTATCTTTAAATCCAGGGAGGCCAATAAAAAACAATTGAGAAGAAAACAAAGGAGTCCTGAGAGCAGCACAGCTCCCAAAATATTATCCAGATAGTATTTCAGAGGAGCTCCTTTAGCTGTTCCCAGCCTACATAGTAGTGGTATTACGGTCCTTTTCTATCCTGTTGTTGTTGCTGGTGGGAAATTTGGGGTCTGTTAGCCTTGAAGTGAAGCCATGGGAGTCAGGCACATGTACATGTGTTGGGTTACCCACGGCCAGAACTGAGAAATACAATCATACTATCCATGCTTAATTTGTAATGAAAGAGGTACCGGGGCCCGAGCATTTTTTTTTTAAACTTTCATAATTGATGTGGCAAGCCCAGAGGTGCCAGGGCTCTGACCTGGCAAGCCCAGAGGTACCTGGGCTCAGCACCGGCACAAATTAAGCACTGCATACTATGCTCCCAGTCAGATTCTACCTAACCCTTGAGAACCTGTTTCTGACTGGCTGAGTTTTAGAACACAGCCAATCAGATACTCCATTTCCTGACTGCCCACCAGGCTACCTCTTATGCAGAGCGACGTGACTAAGTGGCTGGATAATAACTGCTCAGCTTCACCTCTTCCTGCCCTTACACTGCCATCCTCGCCCTGCAGCACCTGTGCCTAGACAGGATACTGAGGCAGGGAGGGAACGTCCATCCCAGGTACCAGAGCCAGCGGGGGGATAAGCAATAGGAACATGCATGGCTGGGGAGATAAAGAGGCAGATCTCCATGCTGCTAAGTGAAAAGAACAGCAGTACTTGTGGCACCTTAGAGACTAACAAGTCTCTAAGGTGCCACAAGTACTCCTGTTCTTTTTGCGGATACAGACTAACACGGCTGCTACTCTGAAATGCTGCTAAGTGTTAGGGGCTGGAGGAGACAATGACAATTTTCTCTTTGGGGCAGATGTTCAAAGGAGCTCCGTACCATGGCTGCACATAGAATCATAGAATCATAGAATATCAGAGTTGGAAGGGACCTCAAGAGGTCATCTAGTCCAACCCCCTGCTCAAAGCAGGACCAATTCCCAGCTAAATCATCCCAGCCAGGGCTTTGTCAAGCCGCGCCTTAAAAACCTCCAAGGAAGGAGACTCCTCCACCTCCCTAGGTAATGCATTCCAGTGTTTCACCACCCTCCTAGTGAAATAGTTTTTCCTGATATCCAACCTGGACCTCCCCCACTGCAACTTGAGACCATTACTCCTTGTTCTGTCATCTGCCACCACTGAGAACAGCCGAGCTCCATCCTCTTTGGAACCCCCCTTCAGGTAGTTGAAGGCTGCTATCAAATCCCCCCTCATTCTTCTCTTCTGGA